>NW_027310081.1:0-243848 GCF_047496795.1 Chiloscyllium punctatum | reverse complement strand
GAGAGGAATAGAGAGATTGATAGAGAGGGGACCGAGAGAGCGGGACTAAGAGAGAGGGATAGAGAGAGAGGGATAGAGAGAGGGATGGAAAGAGGGATTGAGGGAGAGATAGAAAGAGGTATGGAGAGACAGAGGGGGAATAGAGAGAAGAATGGAGAGAGGGACCGAGACAGTGAGAGACCGAGTGAGTGAGGGTCCGAGAGAGTGAGGGTGCGAAAGAATGAGGGTCCAAAAGAATGAGGATCAGAGAGAATGAGGGTCCGAGAGAGGGATAGAGAGGGAAAGATATAAAGAGGGATAAAGACAGAGGAACAAAGAGAGGGATAGAGTGACTGTGAGAGAGGAGGATCGAGGGGGGGATCGAGTGAGGTAGGGTTAGAGAGAGAGAGGGAGAGA
This sequence comes from Chiloscyllium punctatum, assembly GCF_047496795.1. Classification (NCBI taxonomy): domain Eukaryota; kingdom Metazoa; phylum Chordata; class Chondrichthyes; order Orectolobiformes; family Hemiscylliidae; genus Chiloscyllium; species Chiloscyllium punctatum. Next base: position 243,452 of record NW_027310081.1, on the reverse strand, counting down.
GGGAGGGAGTACAGAGTGAGAGGGACAGAGAGAGGGAGGGACAGAGAGGGAGGTAGGGATAGAGAGGCAGGGAGGGATAGAGAGGGAGGGATTGAGAGAGGGAGGGATAGAGAGAGGGATGGGATAGAGGGGGGAGGGATAGAGGGAGGGGAAGGGTTAGAGAGAGAGAGAGGCATCGAGCGGGATGGATAGAGAGAGAGGAGGGTGAGAAAGAGGACGAGAGAGAGGGAGGGGACGAGAGAGAGAGGTGCCAAGAGAGAGAGGGTTCTGAATACAGAAGGCCACTAACCCCTCCCTGTGCTGTTTACTGTGAGTGATCTTACCAGCTTCAGGATTTATTGAAGGTTCCAGATCTCCGTCTCTCCATCTCTCTCTGGCTGACCAACCGTTTTGATGTAGTCATAGACGAAATCGGTGTTATGAATTCGGCTGAGACAGGACCTTCATGAGAACCTACAGGAGACAGAGAAATGGACAGAATTGAAAATTAGACTGATGCAGTGAGGGTTAAACAGGGAGAATGGCACTGAGTCCCACCGAGATCTGGAAAACCCTAGTCTCCATCCCTGGCCTGTGCTGCTGTGTCTCTCTAGAGTGGAGAATTCTGTTGGCTGGAGAATTCTGGAGTAACTGCAAGAGAGAGAGACACGGACAGAGCCAGCAATTAGACCCACACAGTGAGGGATACCACATGGAGAGAGACTGAGTGATATCACCAGAGTGCAGGAAGATTTCAAAATCAAGCATGGCCCTGGTGAAGTGGTTTTGATGCATGGTGCAACGGGAGTAGTACTCAGTACGAGTGGGAGAGGTGGCCTCGTGTTATTCTCACCAGACTGTTCATCGACAATTTAATGCCGGTGTCCACTATCCCATCTAACTGCTTCATATCCTTTCAGGAAGGAAATCTGTTATAGGCAGCATGTCTGGCCGACATGTGACTCCAGACCCAGAGCAACGGGGTTGACTGTCAACTGCCCCCCGAAGTGATCTGGCAAGCCTCTTGGCTCAAGGACAGCTCAGGGTGGGAAATACACACTGGCCAGTCAGAGACATCAATATCCTTCAAGTGAATTAAAAACAACACTGTTGGGAGCAGTGTTCTGGCCAATTATGTTGGTAGGTTTATGGACAGCGCTTTAAACTGACAGAAAGGATGCAGGGACAGGGTTAAGGTGAAAGGAACTTTTCAAATCCAAAGAGAAAATGGAGATGTAGCTGAAGACAAGCAGAAAGGAACAGGAAGGGACAGAGTTTAACTGAAACGATACATCAGTGAATTGGACTGTGACAAGAAATTGTGAAAAGAGTCAATCGTAATTTTTGTTTGGAATGGATAACGTATCTGCCATAAGATGGATGGGCTGTGGCACAGAGACAAATGAGATTTAGTGGTTACAGGGTGAACAAAAGGTGGAACATGAATATTCTATTGTACACATTCTTGTGGGGTCTCAGGGAGTGCAGGATGGGTAACCCTGACAGTAATGGGTAACAAAGGCATTACAGAGAAAGCATTTGGCCTCAGATTATGCAGCTGAATCAGCCTGAATGCTGATTCTGGGTAACACCTGACAAAACCACAAGTAGGAGAACAGTTTTGAGGCTGCATAACAGCATTTCATTGCTCATCACAGTTAGACTTCCAATGAATTCCTGTGCAATGCAAAGTCACTGTGATAATTTTAGGCGACTTCAGACTTGGTATAATCTGGGACAGTCATATTGGCAAAAGTGATATACTCCAAACTCCTCTTCGAATATTTTTGTCAGTTTTTCTTGAATAACACATTGTGCAAATGGCCAGGGAGGTGACTATATAAGATCGACCGTTGGGTGATGACGCTGGGTGAAAGAATAATGTCACACTGAGATATCCTCTGGGAAATTGTAGTATTTTGGAATTCAGTGAGATGATGGATTTTTATGGTGACCATAAAGCACACCCTATAATCACAACCAAAGCCATTTACATGTGTTTGAGAGGAGAGCTGACCAAGGTAAACAGGGGAAACAGTGAAGTTTATGGCTGGAAATGGACAGTGGAAAACATTTATAGTCATAGAGATGTACAGCACAGAAACAGACCCTTCAGTCCAACTCGTTCACACCACCCACATATCCTAACATAATCTCGTCTCACTTGCCAGCACTTGGCCCGAATCCCTGTCAACTCTTCCTGTTCGTATAGCCATCCAGATGCCTTTTAAATGCTGTAATTGTACCAACCTCCACCGCTTCCACTGGCAGCTCATTCCATACAAGCATTAACCTCTGATTGAAAAAGTTGCCTCATAGGTTCCTTCTATATCTTTCATCTCTCACCCTGAACCTCGGCCCTCCGGATCTGGACTCGCTCACCTCAGGAAAAACACCCTTGTCTGTTAATCCTATCCATGCCTCTCATGGTTTTATAAACATTCATATGGTTACCCCTCAGCCTCAGACATTCCAGGGAAAACAGCCCCAGCCCATTTAACCTCTCCCAATAGCGCAAATCCTCCAACCCTGGCAACATCCTTGTAAATCTTTCTGAATCCTTTCAATTTACACAACATCCTTCCGACAGGGAGGAGACAAGAGTTGCACGCAATATTCCAAAATTGGTTAATCCAATGTCCTATCCAACCAAAACATGACCTCCCAACTCCTCTACTCAATTTTCTGATCAATAAATGCAGCATACCAAACACCTTCTTCACTATCCTATCTACCTGCGACTCCACTTTCAAGGAGCTATGAACCTGCACCCCAAGGTCTCTTTGTTCAGCAACACTCTTCAGGACCTGACCATTAAATGTATCAGTCCTGCGAAGATTTGCTTTTCCAAAATTCAGCACCTCTCATTTATCTAAATTAAACTCCATCTGCCACTCCTCAGCCCATTGGCCCATCTGATCAAGATCACGTTGTAATCTGAAGTAACCTTCTTGGTTGTCCACTACACCTCCAATTTTGGTGTCATCTGCAAATTTCCTAACTATACCTCCTATGATCACATACAAATCATTTATATAAATAATTAAAGAAATAGTGAACTCAGCACCGATCCTTGTGACACTCCACTGGTCACAGGCCTCAAGTCTGAAAAGCAACCCTCCACACCACCCTCTTATGCCTTCCAGCCAGCCAGATTATTCTTAAACCAATTTTCCAAAGCTGTCTCATGTCTCCTTTTTGACCTCCTGATTTCCCTCTTTAGTATACTCATACTACCTTTAGAATTTAAGGATTCATACTATCGCTCCTGTCTATACCTGACATTTGCTGACTTCTCTTTCTCAACTAAAACCTCAATTTGTCTCCTCATCCAGCATTCCCTACAACTACCAACATTTCCCTTCACCTCAACAGGAATATTTCTCCTGTATCAGGACTGCCGTTATCATTTTGGAAGGCTTCCCAATTCCCAATGATAAGGGTTTCATTCTCTAAAAATGGAATCTCCCCAGTTCCTTTATCTCACCAAACTGCCACTTGAAAATAATGAAAAAGTAAAGAACATTCCAAACGAAGACTTTGATGAGGTGAGCTCTGGTCATTAATGTAGATCTGGATGTTACCAGATAGATAGAGAGTGCTTTCTACCAGAGAGGCACCAGGTCAGTGTCAGGCACACATACAGAAAGGGCAAATAGATTCACATCTCAACTCACATCTCCCAGCCTGGCAATCTGAAGCTGTGTACAGCCATTCTGGAAAACATCGGTATAAATAGGAAAGGGAGATCAGCCCAATAGTCCGATCAAAAACAGTCAGACATTCATATATAAACATCCTGCAGGCTCCACAACCTATTCCTGGTCTCTCCTGCAGGTTCTATGAATCGCGCTCCATCTAAACTCCTGCAGGATCCACGTCCCTTCCTACATTTTTACCACCCTTCAGGTTTTGCAGCCCATCTTGCCTCCGTAACATGGCCCAGACTCTATAATTTTTCCTTCCTCTGTCGTATTCCCAAGAAAGGGTTTCGGAGGCCGCTGGCATTTACAGAGGTAGGGAGGGATATCAGGACAGATGAGTTTTGCAGATATTAGGAATATTGCTGTGGCAAAAAAGAGGTTTCTGTAATTTTGCGGGTTGATGCTAAAAAAGGAGGTTACAGAGGTAAGGAGGATCGTAGGGTCTTGAAGAGGTTTCTCAGTTTACGATTGTTGATGGAATAGGAGGAAGTTAATAAGATAGGGTATATGATTGAAGGATTCCACAGACAACCTTTACAGAAATAACAGCAGGATTCTTGACAGTATGCAGGAACAGAAGAATCTTGGGGTCCACGTCCATTGATCCCCTAAAGGTGCTACTCAAGTTGATAGCCTTGTTCAGAAGATGTATGATGCGTTGGCATTCATTAGCAGGGGGATTGAGCTGAAGAGCTACGAGGTTATGCTGCAGCTCTATCGAGCCCTGGTTAGACAACACTTGGAATATTGCGTTCAGTTCTGGTTGCCTCATTATCAGAAAGGTATGGAAGCTTTAGAGAGGGTGCAGAGGAAATTTGCCAGGATGCCACCTAGACTAGAGGGAAGGCCTTATGAAGAAAGGTTGAGGGAGTTAGGGTTTTTCTCATTGGAATGAAAAAGGATGAGAGGTGACTCGATAGAGCTGAACGAGATTATTGAGGCTTAAATAGAGAGGATAACCAGATACTTTTCCCATTGCAAAAATGGCTATAACGAGGGAACATAAATGGAAGGTGATTGGAGGAAGGTTTATAGGAGATGGCAGAGGTCGGTTCTTTACACAAAGAGTAGCAGGTGCGTGGAATACACTGCCAACAATGTTAGGAGAGTCCGATACATTAGGGACAATTCTTAGATAGGCAAATTGATTATAGTAAACTGTAGAGTTTGTCGGATAAAATGTCAGCACAACATTGAGGGACATGCTGTGCTGTATTGTTCTACGTTCTAAATAAGGAGGGTTGCAATGGCACAAAGAGGTTTCAGAAAGCTGGAGAGGATGGGATCTGAATGAAGAGACACAAATAGGAAGGGTTGCTAGGATTATCAGAGGTAACAGAAACAGCAATGGTCTGATCTGGACCAGATGGCCAGACTAGGAGGGGTGTAGGGACTGGAGGTGGATTCACAGGGAGGGAGGACCATAGAGCCACAGGAGGTTACAGAAATGTGGAGAGATGTAGGGCCTACAAGCATTCATGGATATGGGGAGGTTGGGAGGGATGGAGCAGTTTACAGGCAGAAGGATGTTTGTAGGATGGGGTGGATTACACAGACAGGAGTGGTTTAGGTGAATGGAACAGATTGTGGAAATCAAGACCGTTTTATAGATTAGAAGAACACACAGATATATGGAGAGCGGTCGTAACTGAAGGTGTTTATAGTTATAGAAAGGCTAAAGTTATGTAGGTTATTTAGATATAGTGGGTGTGGAGGCTTACATTTTTACCAGGAGGTAAGAACAGTAATTTTGGTTGGAGACAGTTTCACAGATAAGGAAGCATTAATAATTTCCTCTAGTTTGTTCAAAGCGGGAAGGACATTAGGGGAGGGTGACGTTTACACAGTTCCGGGTGTATGAGCTGGATAACGTTTTGGAGATGAGTAGATGATGGACAGAGTAGAGGAGCACACATTGACAGGGTGTGTGTTCGGCACCAGAGGGTATTACACAAACGAGTCACAGACATTGGAGTGAGTTCCACAGATGATGACTGAGGCAAGAACCTGAGAGGATTGCAGTGTCTCCACAGATTGATCGCGTCTTTCAGACTGGAAAAAGATATGGATAACTTAAACTCAATGTTTGCTGTTTTCATTTCCCTGAACATATTCTCAATATCCCTCATCAGCCAGGGATCCCTAAACCTGCCAGCTTTTCCCATCACTCTAACAGGGACATACTGGCCTTGGATTCTTGAGATCACACTTTAAAAAGCCTCTCATTTGCCAGTCTTTCCTTTTCCTTCAAACAGACTCACTCATTTGATGGAAGCACGATTTGGAGGAGTCTGTGTTGGGCTGGGGTGGACAATGTTAAAAATCATACAACACAAACTTACTGACCAACAGGTTTGTTTGGAGGCACTAGGTTTCGGAGCACTCCTTCATCAGCTGGTTGTGCAGCACAATCATAAGGTACAGAATTTTAGCAACAGGATTGCAGTGTGATGGAATGTAATATCAGAAAAATTTAGTTTCAGCCTTTCATCTCTTAGAATGATCACCAGCGCTTCGAAAGCTGGTGCTTTGAAATAAACCTGTTGGACTATAACCTGGTGTTGTGTGATTTTTAATTCACCCAATCGACCTCTGCTCGATCCTGCCTAATGGCCCCAAACCTGGCTCTGCTCCGATGAGGTCATGTGGACCGATGTGCACGATAACCTCTGGCTGTTCACCCTCCCCCTTCAGAATATTCTTTAACCGCTCAGCAACATCCTTGGCCCTGGTACCCGGGAGGCAGCACACCATCCTGGGGGCACTTCTGCAGCCACACAGTCTCCGGTCTGTCCCCTCACAACTGAGTCTCCTGTCATTACTGCTGTCATTAGAGAGGATCTAACAAACAGAGACTTCGGGGAACTGCCTGCAGTTGGGGCTATATTTGCAAAGTAGGAGCGTTTTAAAGTGATACAGTGAGAATCCATGGCCAGTATGTTCCTTGAAGAGTGAATGGCAGCAAGTCCAGTGATTACTGATCAAGTGATATTGTGGGTTTGATAAAGAAAATACCGTGCAATAAAACCATGAAGCCCATCACAGGTATAGAGAGTGCAAGGGGGTCCATAAAAATGAGGGTCAAACAATGGTCATGAAATATGTTTGTTAGATAGTGTTCTGGAAAAGCGACAAGTTAATTTACCAGTACAGTTAGAGTAGGAACATTACTGGGGAAAGAGAGTGGGCCTGTTCGAAACCAAAGGGACAATCTGTGCATGGAGCCAGAGGAAGTAGGTGAGGTCTTCAACGAATACTTCCCATCTGTATTCACACAGAAGAAAGGAATTGTAGCCGAGGATTTCAGTCGGGATGGTGATGTTCCAGAACTTGGTAAGATGAATAAGGAGAAGATATTAAACGTTTCCACAGGCATAAAGGTGGAGAGATCCCGCGTCCCCAATGAAATGTATCCCAGGGTGCTATGGAAGGTAAGGGAGGAGATTGCTGGGGCCCTGGTGGATATATTTAATACTTTCGTGGCCACAGGTGAAGGACCAAATGACTGGAGGATGGTTAATGTGGTTTCTTTTTTCAAGAAGGGCAGCAGGGCTAAGCCAGGTAATTACAGAGCAGACAGTCTGACAGTACGGGGTAAGAAATTATTGGGAACAATTCTGAGGGACAGGATGAATCAAAACTTGGAAAGACAGGGATCAACTCGGCTTAGTCATCACGGATTTGGTAGAAGCAGCTACCGCGTCAGGAATTCAGCTGAATACTTTGAAATGGTCTCTCAAAATATTGAGGAGTGTGGTGCTGATGATGTGGGTTACATGGAAGTCATTAAGGTCTTTGACAAGGTCCAACATGGAAGGCTGGTCCAAAAGGGAAGAGCCCATGGGATACAAGGCAAGTTAGTAAATTGGATCCACAATTGGTGGAGGGTTGTTTTTATGATTGGAAACTTTCATCCAGCGGGTGTACAACAGGGATCTGTGCGGGAGCCATTGCTGGTTATTATGTACATTAACAACTCGGATGAGAGAGCAGAAGCAGAAGGAAAGCAGTAGGTTTGCAGCTGACATGAAAGGTGAGGGTGTGGTTCACAGTGAGGGGATTTTAACCTTTCCAAACCTGGACTGGGATTGCTACTGTGTTAAGCGTTTGGATGGAATGAATTTATTAAGTGTGTTCCAAAGATTCCCAGTCAATATGTAAATGGCCCAACTGGAGAATTGGGCTAAACCTGACCTCCCCTTGGGAAACAAGGTAGGGAACGGGACTGAGGTGTTAGTGGGGGAACACTTTGGCACAGTGACCACAATTCTATTAGTTTCAAAATAGCTTTGGTTAAGCACAGGCCTGGTCCACAAGTTCAAATTAGAAAATGGAGTAAAACCAATCTTGATGGTATTAGACATGATGATTTTTTAAAGTAGATTGGGCAATCTATTTGCAGGTAAAGGGAAGTCTAGAAAGTGGGAATATATTAAATGTGAGATAAAATGCATGTTCAGTGCCAACATGTTCCCGTTTAAGTGCAGCTCAATCTTGACAGAATTAGGAAACACTGGCTAACCCTTCAGGCTCTGCTGAAGGAAAAGGGTCACATGTCAAGTATAGCCAGTTGGAACAAAGGAATCCCTGAGGATCACAGGGGCTGTCCGAATACACTTTGGATGGAAATCAGGAATGCAAAAAGGGTCATGTGATAGCTTTGGCAGTTAATGTTAATGAGAATCCAAAAAGAGTCTACACATGCTTTAAGAACAAAAGAATAACTAGGGACAAAACGAGTATCCATAATGTTCAACGAAGCGAACGTTGTGTGAAACCACAAGATCCTAAATAAATATTTCACTTTCGAGATTACTGTGGATAAAGACTGAGGAGCTCTGGGAAATAAACAGTAATTGGTTTGACCTCTACTGGAATACTGTGTGCAATTCTGGTCTCACTGTCATCGGTAGGATGTTGTGAAACTTGTAATTGTTCAGAAAAAAATGAACAAGGATGTTGCCAGGGTTAGAGGTTTCAGCTTCAGGGAAAAGCTGAATTAACTGGGGCAACTTTTACTTGAACATGGAAGGCTGAGGAGTTACCTTATAAAGGTTTTTAAAATCATGATAGGCATGGATAGGTCAATAGACAAAATATTTTCTCCAGGCTTGGGAAGCCCAAACTGACAGGGCATAGTTTTAAAGTTTGAGAGGAACTATTAAAAGGGGCCTAAGGGACAACTGGTTCCGCAGAGGGTGGCACATGTATGGAATAAGCTGACAGAGGAAGTAATGGAGGCTGATACAAATATATTTAACAGGTATCTAGATGGGTATATGATCAGGAAGGTTTTACAGGGATTTTGGCACAATTCTGGCAAATAGGACTAGAAACATCATGCTTGAGTTGGTCCAAAGGTTCTGTTTCCATGCTGTGCATCTCTATGACTCTATGTTTTGAAATGAGTCCACATTATAGAAGAGGAGATGCAGCAGGCTTTAAAACACAAAGGTAGATCAATCCCCAATAGTGATCCAGAGTATCTCAGGACATTTTGGGAAGCTGGGGAAGAAATTGCGGTGAGATGAGCAAAGATGTTTGTACCATTGACAACATGTGCGTGATTTGCTGGAAGACTAGAATGTGGAATAATGGACAGTGAAGGAGATTTGCTAAGATTACAAAGGGATCTTGAGGATATAGGTGAAATGGCTGAAATACCGTGGATGAAGTTCAATCTGAATAAATGCGATGTAATGCATTTGGCACAACAAACAAGGGTAGATGTTGCAAATAAATGGCAAGACCTTCTGTAGTGTTGTGGAACAGAGAGACCTCGGGGTTCAGGTATATAATTCTTTGAAGTGTGCTACATGGAGAGACAGGAGAAAGTGAGGACTGCAGATGCTTGAGATCCGAATTGAAAATGTATTACTGGAAAAGCGCAGCAGGTAAGGCAGCATCCAAGGAACAGGATAATCGACGTTTCGGGCATCAGCCCTTCTTCAGGACTGGAGAGACAGGATGGGTGTCGCACTTGCTTTCATTGCTCAGTCCTTTGGATACAGGGATTGGGGAGTTGCTTTGAGATTATACAGGACATTGGTGAGTCCTGTTCTGGAATACTGTGTCCAGTTCTCGTCGCCCAGTTATAGGAAGGATATTATTAAGCTGGAGAGTGTTCTGATGAGATGTACTAGGATGCTGCTCTGTATGAAAGGTTCCAGTTCAAAAGAAGGGCTGGATAGAATGGAATATTTCATTGAAGCCTGAATGTTGAGAGACGACCCGAAAGACGTTTATTCAATAATGAGCGGGATACTTAGAGTTAATAGTCCTTATCTTTTACCGTGGACAGGGGAGTCTCAAGACGAGTCAACATTTTTAAGTTAATGAAAAGACATGGGGAACAAATTGTTACACTGAGTGTGGTTTACATGTGGAATTAATTTTGCGAGCAAGGAGTGAATATCAGGTCAATTACAATGTTCAAAAGACATTTGGATTAGTACAGGAATAGGAAAGGTTAGAAGGGATATGATCCAGGATCAGGCAGGTGGGACGGGATTAGTTTTAGATTTTATTCAGTTGACGCTGAACAGTTTCCATGCTGGATAACTCGAAATATAATGTTGTGTCATTATTTAGAGTTATAGCGTCATAGAGATGTACAGCATGAAAACAGACCCTTCGTTCCAACCCGTCCATACCGACCAGATATGCCACCCAATCTAGTCCCACCCGCCAGCACCGGGCACATATCACTCCAAACCCTTCCTATTCATATACCTTTCCGAATATCTCTTAAATGTTGCAATTGTATCAGTCTCCACCACAATCTCTGGCAGCTCATTCCATACAGTTACCACCCTCTGCGTGAAAAAGTTGCCCCTTAGATGTCTTTTATATCTTTCCCCTCTCACTCGAAACCTATGCCCTCTAGTTCTGGACTCTCAGACGCCAGGGAAAAGACTTTGACGATTTATCCTATCCATGCCCCTTAAAATTTTGTCAACCTCTCTTAGGTCACCCCTCAGCCTCCGACGCTTTAGGGAAAACAGCCCCAGCCTCTCCCTGCAGCTCATATCTTCCAACCCTGGCAACATCCTTGTAAATCTTTTCTGAACCCTTTCAAGTTTCGCATCATCTTTCCGGTAGGAAGGAGACCAGAATTGCATGCAATTTTCCAACAGTGGCCTAACCAATGTCTGTACAGCGGCAACATGACCCCCCAACTCCCGTACTCAATACTCTGACCAATAAGGGAAAGCATACCAAACGCCTTCTTCACTATCCTATCAGAAAAGGGAAAGCCAAGGAACAACAGCGTGATGAGCCAGACATCAGGGTGGGTAAGTTGTTGGAAATCATTCAGAGAGGTAGGGTTCCCACGCATTTGGAAAGACAAGGACTGATCACGGACAGTCAGCATGGTTTTGTGCATGGGAAAACATGTTTCACAAACTTGACTGAGTTTGTTGATGATGTGAGCACGGAGAGAAATGAAGGCAGAACAACAGACGTCGTTTCTTGATTCAGCAAGGGCGTGAACACGGTTAAGCATGATACATTTTTTCGTAAGATTGGATCCCAAGGGATCAGGGAGAGTTGGCATCTGCATACAAACTGGAATGACAGTGGGAGGCAGAGGGCGGTCGGAAAGGGTTGTTGTTCGGACTGGAGGGCTCTGACAAACGGTGTGCCACAGCGATTGGTGCTGAGGCCACTGTTATTCATCATTTACATAAACGATTTAAGTGTAAATATAGGAGAATCTGTTCGTATGTTTGTGGATACCAGGATTAGTGGGATAGTGGGCAGGGAATACAGTTATCAAAGGGGGTCTTAATCAACAGGGCCACTGGGCCAAGGAATGAAAGATGGATTTTAATTTAGGTGTTGGATTTTTGATAAGACAAACCAGGGAGAACTAACAGTTAATGGTCGCGCTCTGGCCAGTGTGGTCGAATGTAGAGAGTCCAAGGGGTGCAGTGACATTGCTCCTTGCAAGTGGCATCACAGGTGGACAGGATGATGAAAGCAGCATTTGGCACACTTCATGGGAGAGAGCATTGAGTACATCAGTTGGAGGTATCAGTAACATTGTCGTCAATATTTCTCCTGGGCAGAGGAGGCCACAGGGTGACCTTATAAAGGTTTATAAAACCGTGCGGGCCATAAGTAAGATGAAAAGCGAAGGGTGGGTGAGTCCAAAACGAGAGGGTATAAATTGAGGTGAGAGAGAAAAGATTTAACGACGGAGCTGGGGGCAACATGTTCCACAGAGGATGGTGCATAGATCGAATGGACTGCCAGAGGAAATGGTGAAACAAATACAATGACAACATGAAAAAGACATTTGGGCAATACATAGAGAGTATAAGATTTGAAGAGCCATGGGCCAAATGCAGGGAAATGTGACTTGTCTCATTTAGGAAAGTTGGTCTGCATGGACACGTTCAGCCAAAGAGTCATGCAATACAGAAACAGACCATATGTCTCTAGTTATTGGAGGAAAGACGATCAAAACAGGCCTGTTGTCAAGACTGAAGCAAGTTAGAGAGATATGGATGTTTGTCTGGACTGGAGCAGCATTCAAATCTGTGAAGTGATTGGTGAGATGGGCAGAGATGATAGAGAAAGGAACTATTTTTGGCGTTAGAATGATTAAAGTCACTGATCCATGAGACATGCAAATACATATAGTTTTGGAAAGGGAACACAGAGCAGAAAAATCCCAGGCAGAATTTCCACCCTCTCATAGGAGACCTGCTTTCCCCTCTGGTGTACTGATGTTCACTAAGTCAGCACAGGCCTGTGTTGCCAACTGGGAACTCCCTGTGCTGTCCGAGTACAACAAAACTTAAAGTAGTATTTGTCATTCAGGCTGGCGTGTGTCTGTACTATGCTCCCCCGTCAGCACTGTACCTGTATCACGTCTTGGTAGCCAATGATTGGAGACCTCTCATTACTCTCTGCTCTGTACACTGTAAGTGATCTTACCTCACCGCAGGATTTATTGAGGGTTCCACATCTCCCTACCTTTTGTCTCTCCAGCTGACCAACCATCTTCAATGAGGTGATGAAAGGGACACCCAGAAGTTGGGAAGTCTACTGAGTCGGGAACTTCCTGACTCTCTACAGGAGACAGAGGAATAGACAGAATGGGAAATTAGATTGATGCATTGAGGGCTACACACGTCGAATGGCACTGCGTCCCACAGAGATCTGGAAAATCCCAAGCTCCATCAAGTGGGCTGTGCAGCCTCGTCTCTCTGGAGTGGAGAATTCTGTTGACTCAGGGTCTGGAGTAACTGCAGGAGCGAGAGTTACTGACAGAGGCAGTGTTTAGACGCACACAGTGAGGGATACCACATGGAGAGATAAAGAGTGATATCATCAGAGTGCAGGAATGTGTCAGAGTCAAATCACTATGTCGGAAGAAGGGGTTTTGATTCATAGTGTACTAGGATGAGCAACATGTGAGCAGGCGAAGTGATGATCTAATGGCATTATTGTGAGGCAATTTATCCAGAAGGTCAGCGAATGAATTAAGTGAATTAAGTGCTTCACAAAAGATGAAATTAAAAACCTATAAGTGAGTATTTATCAATTGCTGATGTTAGGAAAAACCTATCAGGTGCATTCATATCAATCGTGAAGTAATCTGAGATGGGACTGGGATATCATAGATATTACAAAAGTACAGTTGAGGGAAGGACAGGACAGGCAGCTCAGTGTCCCAGGGGACAGATGCTGCAGGAAAGACAGAAGGGGAGCTGAGAGAGGAGGAGAGCTGGTGGGTTCTGTTTGAGTGAAACATCCCAGCAGGACTGAGAGTGGATATTCCTGCGGGATCGCCCAGTGAAGCTGAGGTCGTGGAATTAATCAATAAACTTGGGTCTTCCCTTTCCTCTGATTGTTCCACAGGCCCCGATAGCCCCGCCATCCTGCACATTGACCTTCTCAAGATGGCGGCCCGGAGGCCTGCGATCCCTCTATCCTCAAACAAATGGCGGCCATGACGCTGGACCGCTTCCATGATCAGAGACTGCCATCTCCTTATCCGGGCCTGGAGGGTCTTTTTCGAGTTTTTTTCGTTAACCTTTATCCGGGACTTGTGAATTTTCTCCGCTCCTTTCACCCAGCGAAGCAGCCACACACCGGGTCTGTGCGCCGCTCTCTGAAGCCGATCGCTGCCGAAGAAAGTAGCTCCAGACCCCTCACTCTCTCTGTCCTGACCAATATGACACTGCGCATGCGCTACAGAGAAACCAAACTGCGCGTGTGTCATCGGTTATCGGTGAGTTTGTAGAGAGTTTTCATATGTGCACAGAATCATGGGAGAAATATTTGACATGTACAATTGCCCTTTCGAATTACAATCAGAGAGCTATCCAGTATGCAAACAGACTGTCTGGTTCAACTCAACCATATCGGCCAGATATGTAAAATATCAATCGTTCTGGGAGTTTGAAAATAAGTTGGAATCGATTGGAAATATGTATGTTATCAGATTTACAATTCGACTCCTTCTTAAAATATTAAAAATCACACAACACCAGATTATAGTCCAACAGGATTTTAATAGATATTTTTATTGAAAATGTAACATAGTTTTACAAGTTTACAAAAGAAAACTAAAAAAGAAACCCAAGTATAAACATTGGTATACAGTTTCATCTTAAATAAATAATCACTAAACTCTATCAAACAAGAAAAAAGAAATACCAAGAGAAAAAAAAGACAAAACTCAACTAACTACTCATCTAACTTACAACTAACCAGAGTGTATCATTAAAATTCTTTCATTATTCAAGAGAAAAAAAATCCAACGGATAACACATAAATTGAGCAGTGATATACATGTACGGAATGTGTTAACATCAGAACACAACAAAACCCGTATTTATCCAAAACATCCCGAGCATAAAGCATATAAAATTTACAAAAATAAAAGCTCTGTAGTACATTCCGATCAATATAATTTTTAAGAAACTATTTATAATTAGTAAAAAAAAGTATAAAACATATTTAAACGGAGATACCGGGGGCATCACTTCCTTTCCAAAAAAACCATCATAGCCTCTCTCAACCAGTGCCCCACCCTTGACCCAAGCACCCCACGATAGGATAAAGAAAATTCCAGTATACTACTGAACTAGAACTAACAGTGAGTACCCGATCCCCCATACCACCCCCACCTACACCAACATATGGATATATTTGGTAATGTTGATACCATGTATGAACATGTATGACTATAAACTTAAAGACACAGCAAATAATAATTAAATATATTAATACAAGATAACAGGGGAAAACTACCCCGTTTCCAAGGACAAAGATAAAATAAGATAAGGTAGCCACCTTCCCCATCTACATTAACTGGACCCCCTAGCCTATATATATATATATATATATATATATATATGTGTGTGTGTGTGTGTGTGTGTGTGTATGTATGTGTATATATATATGTGTGTGTGTGTGTATATATATTATATATTATATATATATATGGATAGAAAATCGCGAAGCAAAGGATGAATAAATAACCCCTTCTTCCCACCCCTCCGGAGATAATATTAAACAGTAAAGTAATGAAAGGAAATAAAAAGGGGGTAAACCACGGTGGGGGTAAGGCAAAACAACATCAATTAACTCTTATAATTTGTCTGACAGGGACATACCTATCAAGGACATGCAATGTCCATTCCATAAACGAGCTCCACAATTCCATTGTCTGCATCCCCTGAATTTTGCTACCCCATTCTCTGCATTCCAATTGTTGTCCAAACGCATTATAATTACCCTTGCCCCATCGATAACTCTTGCCCTGTGGCATATACCTATCCCTTTCCATCGCTAAACTTAACGTATCTGAATTATGGTCACTCTCTCAAAAGTGCTCACCTAAAACTAACTCAAACACCTGGCCTCGTTCATTACAAAGCACCAGATCCAATGTGGCCTCCCCTCCTGTCGGCCCTTCGACGTATTGTGTCAGGAAACCCTCCTGTACACACCAGACAAAAAACTGATCCATCCAATGTACTCGAGTTATAGCATTTCCAGTCAATGTTGGGGAAGCTAAAGCCCCCACAATGACCACCCTGTTACTTTCGCTCCAACCCAGTATAATTTTGCTAATCCTCTCTTCCACTTCCCTGGAACTTTGTGGAGGCCTATAAAAAACTCCAAGCAATGTGACCTCTTCTCTCCTGATTCTAATCTCAGCCCACACTACCTCAGTAGACGAGTCCTCATCAAAAGTTCTCTCAGCCACCGTTATACAATCCTCGACTATCATTACATGCATAGACCCGTTGCGGTGCTTCAAACTCCATGAGGCAGCCATACACTCTATGACAGACAGACTCAGTCTGGAACCTCCTCTGTTCTTAAGACCTTACACACTGCCTGCTCTCCTCCGTTTCCCCTTTACACGCCCCCTTTCCAACCCACCCCACCTGCATCACTCCACAATTGGAGCTGTCAATGGGATAAGTCTGTGGAATAACCTCCCTAACCTTCTCTATCTTCCTTTAAGATGTATTTTAAATGCATTCTCCTTCATCAATGTTTTGATCATCCATTAAGCACCTGAGGAGATTTGCCATTGCGAAAGATTACACACAATGCAAGTAGTTGTTGTTATTGCAGTACATTAGGAGAAAGAGGAATGCTGCATTCAAAATTCTAACAAGAAAGTCACTGATAGGCGTAGTGTGTAGGCCACCAAATAATAACACCACATTAGGATGTGCAATAAACAAAGAAATAATTTATACCTATAAAAATGATGCTGCTATTATCATAGGTTATTTTAATCTCCTCGACGATTGGTCGAACCAGCTCAGTCAGGGTAGCCTTGAAGAGTTCATTAGGTGTATCCATGATAGTTTTATTGAACAGTATTAAATGGAGATACAAGGGAGTAAGCTATCCAAGATCTGGCCCTGTTCAATGAGATAGGAATAATTAATTATCTCAGCGTTAGGGATCCTCTTGGAAGAAGTGATCACTGTATGTTTGAATTTAGAATGTATATGGAGAGTGTTAAGATAAAACATAATACCTGCGTCCTGTGCTTGAACACGGGGAACTACAATAGAATGAAGGAGATCCTGGATAAAGTTGACTGGAAACAGAGGTTTTATGGTGGGACAGTTGAGGAACAGTGGAAGATTTTCAAAGACATTTTACAAAGTGCTCAGCAAAGGTACATTCCAGTGAAAACGAAGGAATGTAAGAAAAGACATTCTCTACGATGGGTTTCTTAGGAAGGCGACCAAACTGAAAGATAAGGCATATAATATGGCCAAAAACAGCATGAACGTAGAACTGGGAAAACTTTAAATGTCAACAGAAAGCCACAGAAGAGCTATAAAGAAACGTAAGATAGGACATCAGAAAAATAAACGAGCCCAGACTATAAAGACAGATAGCAAATGTTTATATAGACATATATAAACAGAAAAGAGTGGCTAAAGTAAATGTTGCTCCTTTGGAAAATGAGAAGGAACATTTATTTAAGGGATATCACAGTGGAAGATATTAATATCTTGCCAGTAATTAACAAAGAGACAACGGTAGTGGAGGATTTAGAAACTATCATTATTACGGAACAGCTAGTGTTGAACTGTTGGAGATAATTGAGCTAATGATGGAAAAGTCTCCTGACCCTGATGGAATGCATCCCAGGGTACAAGAAGAGATGCCACAAGAAATAGCAAATGCATTGGCAGTAATTTTCCAAAATTCACTGGACTCAGTGGTCATCCCAGCAGATTGCAAAGCAACAAAAGTGATGCCACTGTTTTAAAAAGGAGCTGGACAAAAAATGTGTAATTACACATCAGTTAGCTTATTCTCTATAGTGGGACAGATGCTAGGTCTATTATCAAGGAAAGAATATCAGGGCAATCTCGATAGAAATTAACCCATTGGACAGACATAGCATGGGTTCATGAAGGGCAGGTTGTGCTTGACAAATCTTTTGAAATTCTATGAAGACATTTTGAGCATGGTGGACAACGGGGACCCAGTGGATGCAGTATACCTGGATTTCAAAAAAGGTCTTCAACAAGATGCTGCACAAGGGGCTGTTCCATAATATGTGGGTGCATGGCATTAGGGGTAGAGTATTAGCATGGTAGAATATTGGTTGACTAACAGGAAGCAAAGTGTGAGGATAAATGAGTCTTATTCTGGCTTGTGATCATTGACTAGTAGTGTGCCTCAGGGATCAGTGTTGGAACTGCAATTATTTACAATTAATACAGATGACTTGGAGTTGGAGACCACATGTAGGGTGTAAAAGTTTGCAGATGAGACAAAGATGAGGAGCAGAATAAAGTGTGTGGAGGACTGTGAAACTTTGCAGAAGAACATAGATACATTGAGTGAGTGGGCAATGGTCTGGCATATGGGATAGAGTGTTCATAAATGGAAAGTCATAATCTTTTGTTGGAATAACATTATAAAAAGAGATTATTACTTGAATTTTAAAAAGTAGCATAATTTGCTATGCAGAGGCACCTGAGTATCCTTCTGCATGAAAATTGGTCACCAGTAACAACAATCAATTCAGAATGCAATGGAATTTTGTCTTTCATTGCTAAAGGGATTGTGTTTAACAGCAGAGGTTATTTTCCAGCTGAATTGCGTGCTGGTGAGATGCATGTAGTTTTAATCTCCTTACTTGAGAAAGGATGCACTGGTACTAGAGGGGTGCAGAGGAGGTTAACTAGGTTGATTGCGGAGTTGAAGGGGTTGGCTTAACAGATGCTCAGTAGATTGGGATTATATACATTGGAATTTAGAAGAATGGAAACATATAAAGTAATGAATGGTATGGATAAAATAGAAGTAGGGAGGATGTTTCCACTGGCAGGTGAAGCTAGGACAACAGGGCATCACCTCAAGATTAGAGGCAGCAAATTTAGGACTGAATTGAGAAGGAACTTCTGGACCTCTATGGGACTCATTACCCAAGAAAGCAGTTGATGGTAGCTCAATAATTGTTTTTAAAGCTAAGGTAGCTTTTTAAATAAAATAAATAATTAATTAAGGAATACGTTGAGAAGGTGGGTAAATGGTTCTGCGTCCACGAAATGATCAGCCGTGATCTTATTGAATGGCAGAGCAGGCTAGAAGGGCAGGACGGCCTTCTCCTGTTCCTAGTTCTTTTGTTCTTATGTTATGCATTCCTCCCTCAATCATGACTTGGAGGTGCTGGTGTTGGATTACGTTGGACAAAATTAAAATTCACAGAACACCAGGTTATCGTCCAACAAGTTGATTTGGAAGCTCTAGCTTTGCTGGTGCTTTATCAGGTGGTTGTGTAATTTTTAACTTTGTTCCTCTCTCTTGTAACTTATGAACATCAGCAAAAGCCACGAAGCAGTGTGTATGCTCTAGCGAAAAATGAGCCCCGGTGATTGATGTCACCGACAGACCAATGGAAGGACACAGGCGGAGCTGGAGGACCTGGTGGGGCAGTTGGTCATCCAACCAATCAGAGTAAATGAAGAGCCGGACTAGACACAACTACGTGATCATCCCTGAGCTCTGCACGGATTTCATGTGCTGAAGTTCGGGACGTGCGGATAGAGCGCTGTCAGAAAGGGAAGAAATAAACAGCAGGGAGTGGGAGCGAAATGGTGTTGTTATGGACTGAGAGGGTTTACAAACATTTGGTGCACATTAGAAAATACAAATTTGAAACTTAAAGTCCAGTTTTTGCAGCAAACGGGAAAATGCCTCATCGACTGAGAGCCGCCATCTTTATTCGGTTACAAATCACACACCACCAGGTTATAGTCCAACAATTTTAATTGGAAGCACACCAGCTTTCGGAGCGTCGCTCCTTCATCAGGTGGTAGTGGAGGGCTCAATCCTAACATACAGAATTTATAGCAAAAATTTACAGTCTGATGTAACTGAAATTATACATTGTAAAATAGCTTGATTGTGTGTTACGCCTTTCATCTGTTAAAATACCATGATAGTTTCACTTCTTTCATGTGTAAATCACAAAATCTATCTTTGAAAAATTTGCATTCTCGGGTTAGATGTTAACAATGATGATAGCTAGACAATATGTTGAAGGTATTGGCCCCCTGTGTTCTCTGGGGAAAAAGTGAGGACTGCAGATGATGGAGATCAGAGCTGAAAATGTGTTGTTGGAAAAGCGCAGCAGATAAGGCAGCATCCAAGGAACAGCAGAAGGGCTTTTACCTGAAACGTCGATCCTCCTGATCCTTGGATGCTGCCTGAACTTCTGCACTTTACCAGCAACACATTTTCACCCCTGTGTTCTCTGTCTATTCCATGATGTTTAGATTGATTCTAATCTAAAAAGTGAGATAACGGAGTTTTACATGAATTCATGCAGTTTTTAAGCAAAGTACAATGTAACCCTGCACGTACAAATCTCAACCGGGACCTTGACTTCATGTCACGTTACAGGTGACCACCATTGGGAAGAATGGCAGAGTCACTGAGAGGAGGGAAACAGGACTTGAAACTTACAGTCCAGTTAGGTACCGAACTTTGCTATCAGCCTCTGCTTGGCCACTTTTCTCTGCTGCCTGTCCCGAAGTCCACCTTGGAGGATAGTCACTCGAAAGTGCAAGGCCGAATGTCCTGGACCAATGAAGTGTTCCTCAACTGGTAGGGATCTTTATTCAGGGCAACGATTCACTGGACACGTGCGCAGCTGCCAGCTTTGTAGGGGGCAAAGTTCACCGGTCGCATGTGCAGCTGTCACTGACAGAGAGTCAAAGGGCAGGATTTACACAGAGCACATTCAAACCCAGAGGAATGGATGTTTTTTTTTCTGTATTTCTTTCATAATTCATTTTAATGATTTGAATGTGAATAGAGGAGGTACATTTCGTCAGTTTGCAGGCGACACCAAAATTTGAGACATTGTGGATAGTGAAGAAGGTTATCTCAGAGCACAATGCGATATTGAACAGATTGGCCAATGGACTGAGAAGTGGCAGTTAGGGTTTAATTTAGATAAGTGTGAGGTGCTGCATTTTAGAAAAGCAAATCAAAGCAAGACTCATATACTGAACAGTTAGGTTTTGGAGCGTCTTGCTGAACAAAAAGACTTTGGAGTGCAGGTTCAGATTTCCTTGAAAGAAGAGTCACAGGTAGATAGGATAGTGAAGAAGGCAGTTGGTATGCTTCCCTTTATTGGTCCGAGCATTGAGTAAAGGATCTGAACAGGACATTGGTTAGGCCACTTTCGGAATATTGTGTGCAATTCTGGTCTCGCTCGTATCAGAATGAGGTACTGAAACATGAAATGTTTGAGAATAGATTTTCAAGGATGTTGCCAGGGTTGGAGGCTACGAGCTGCAGTTTGAGGCATAATAGCTGTGACCATTGTTCCTGGAATGTCATAGGCTGAGGAGTTATATTATCGAGGTTTATAAGATCGTGAGGGGCATGGATAGCATAAATAGACAAGATGTTTACCCTGGGTTGGTGGAGTCCAGAATTTGAGGATATATTTTTAGGGTGAGAGGGGACCATTCAAAAGGGACCTAAAGGACAATTCATTCATGTAGCAGGTGGTGGAGACTGCTAAAGTTGCAACATTTAATAGGCATCTGAATAGGAAGGGTTCCGTGGGATATTGGCCATTGAGAATTGATTAGGTTAGGATATCTGGTTGTCATGGACAGGTTGGACCGAGGAAGTCAGTTCCTGTGCTAGACATCTCTAACTGTGGGATCACAAGTAAACAATGCTCTGGTTCACTACTGGGCTCCCTGATGTCCACTTGTTCATTATCTAGCTTCCTCAGTCTCTCATGGGTGTATTTTTTCGTCTGTATAGTATTTTACTATTACTTTCACAGACGTTTCGTAAATGATTTGTCCACTGCTGCCTGGCTCCTGACCATATGCTGCTCCATTATCAGGGTATTTTTTCCACAATATCTTTCACAATCAAGAATTCATTTTTCCAAAAACGAGTGGATTCTCCTTCCATTTCTGACAGTCAAATTCTGTACCATTTTCATTCCTTGAAAGTCATATTGCTCTCCCTGAAACATCAAATGTATCTCTCCTTCCACAGTTATCAGTGATCAATGCCAAAGTCCTGTTGTCTGTTGAGGAGATGATGTTTGACTTCCTTGTCCTGCTGCAGTTTGTGTGGTGAAGGTGCTCCCATAACGTGGTTGGGTAAGAGACATTACAGATTATTCACTCAGTGATAGTGAAGAGTAAAAGATATCTCTAAAAATCAACATGTTTTAATATCATAAAAATATTATTGAGAACTTTTGACATAAGGCCACGGAGAATATTATGTCCGGTGACCAAAACCATTGACGAATAAGCAGTCTTTAAGGAATGCCTTAAAGGAAGAAAGCAGATCTTAGAGGGTTAGGGTGGGAATTCCATACCGTGTTGCCTTGGAAGCTATACAAACAGTCACACAGGTGAACTCAAAACAAAAAAACATCAGTGGGAGTCTGAACTAAAATGAGTTATTGAGATATGAAAGGGTTTGTGTTGCAGAGAGATAAGAATGATTACAGCCAGGAATTAACTCAAAGGTGCAAAAGTATATTGTTGTTGCTAATAGATAAGAGCCCTTTGATGGATCAGAAAGTTTTGGTAAAAGTGAGCACTTGGACAGTAGAGCTTTCAATATTCTTGAGATTATAAGAGATTTAATGTGGGATTCTGGCCAGGATTGGGTTTAGATAATGAAATCTAGACTTAACAAAAAGAATGAATGAGAGTTTCAGCAAATGAGCTGAGACTGTGGTGAGGTCAGGTGATATTACTGAGTCGAAATCATGGTCTTGGAGTGTGACTGGTCTGTCACCCTCACCTCACCTCTGGAATTCAGCTGTTTGTCAGTGTGTGAAACAAGTGGCCCTGGCACTAACCAAACTGGGTGGCGCTGAGCAGGTGCTGCTTGACAGCATTGTTGACACCTTCCATCACTTCACTGCTGATTCAGTGTGAACTGATGGAAGAAAATTGGTTGGGTTGGATGCACCCTGTGTTTTTATGTTGAACATCCCCGGGCAATGTTCCACATTGCTGGTAGCTGCCAGTGCTGGAGCAGTACTTGTCTTGGTGAGCAGCAAGTT
Organism: Chiloscyllium punctatum; assembly: GCF_047496795.1. Lineage (NCBI taxonomy): Eukaryota > Metazoa > Chordata > Chondrichthyes > Orectolobiformes > Hemiscylliidae > Chiloscyllium > Chiloscyllium punctatum. The sequence continues at coordinate 220,694 of NW_027310081.1, read as the reverse complement.
CTGGAGTACAGCCATCAGTAATATTGCCAGAGTGTTGGCCCAGCCCATTACCATTACACTACTTGTCTATTTCTTGATGTTACTTGAAATGAGTTTTCAACCAATTCGTTTCATATCTGTGACGTCAGGGACTAATGGGATAAGCTCATCCGCTTGGCACTGCTGGCTGAAGATTCCAGCAAATGCTGTCGTCTTATCTTTAGCATGCATTTGTGAGACTCCTCTGTCAGTAAGGGTGTGGATATCTGTGATGCTTCCTCCAGTAAGTTGTTTGATTGTCCATCACCATTCATGACTAGGTATAGCAGAACTGCAGAGCTCACAATTGTGACATTGGTTATGGGATCACTTAGTTCTATTTGGTGTTGCTGACGCTTTTTGGCATGCAGGTTGGGTAGTTTCACCTGGTTGGCACCTCATTTTTAGGTATGCCTGGTATTGTTCCTGGTATGCCCTTCTGCACTCTCCATTGAACCAGTGTTGATCTCCTGGCTTGATGTTAATGGTTGAGTGGGGAATTTACCAAGCCAGAGATTTCAGATTGGGCTGAGTACAGTTCTGCTGCTGTCGTTGGCCCACAGTGAGGCGGACCGTGCAAGGTCAAGAGGGCTGATATTGTAGTTGTATTTTCCAGTGCATTGGTAGATATAATGTGGTCCATCCAGTTTCATTCATTTCTTGAGACAGTTCAGTGGTTACTACAATAAATGCTTTGGTGGGCCACTGTCAGGTTTCTTTATCTGAAGGACATTGTCAATGGCTGAAAGAGTCCCCATAGTTTCCATGTCTACCAGTAGATTCTTTATTTCAGTTATTTCTTTTTCTTGACTTCAGATCCACCCTCAACCGCGGTGGGATTCAAACCTGGACTTCATTTGTTTATTTTAATATTCTTGATAAAAGTTAAATACGTCAGGTTTGTTCACTCATTTTTAGAATCACTATCACAGGCTTTATTTATTTCTTTATTTCCAAAACAATGTGCATTATCATGTCTCCTCCATCCTCCCCACCAACAACAAAAGTGAGGAGCACATGGAGTTTCTCTGTCAGTAAGACTGGGACAATCCGATCAGCTGCCTCTGCTGCTTCCCTCCATCCCACTAGCCCACTGAGCCAAACTGCCTTACAAGGATACTCCTCCTTTTAGTCCTAAACTTGCATTTTTCTCCAGTCACTTGTCAAGCCATATTCGAGCTCATCTTGACCATTTAGCCCAGTCTAGCTAAATCATAGACATTGCAAATCTCTGTCTATTACCCCATCTTGTCACACACACACCCCCTCCGCAAATTCACAGATATTGTTCCTTGTTCTGTTTTCCTGACTTTTCTGGTTATGTCCATTCCCATTCTGCTAAAAACTAATATTTTTCCTCGCCATCGTTGAAGACTCCTGCTCCATCTCAACTCTCCCTTTCCTTTCTGAATTCCTCGTATGTTTTGCACTCCAGGATATATCCTTGGTCCCTCCTATTTCTCACCTACATACTGCCAGGAGATGACATCGTCCAAATGCACCGTGTTGGGTTTCACATGTACCCAGTGCTGCCTCCCAATCATCTGTCACCATTGCTCCACTGTAACTCAGTTATCAAACTGCTTACCACACGCCCACTACTCGATTAGCTGCAAGTTCCTTCAATGAAACATTGTAATGGTTAAACCCATTGCCTTCAGTTGCTATTACAAATTCATTTCTTTTACTGCTGTGACCCTCCCTCAATCTCTGAGGCAGAATTACACTCTTCACAATATTGCTGTTATATCTGACCTCAAGGTGAACTTCTGATCAGACATCTGCACAATCACAAACACCAGGAATTCCAATCTCTAAAATGTTGCTTTTCTCCTCCTCACCACAGCCCCATTGCTACTAAAACCCCGTACCCGTGTCTGTGTTACCTTATACTTGACAAATCTGAAACAAAACCCTTGATTCCGTTACTGACCCCAGGATCTGTTTCTCGAATCCCCCATGATGGGACACATCCTCTCAGCATTTACCCTGTCAAACGTCAACAGAATCCTCTATGTTTCAAAGAGATCACCTCTCATTCTTCCAAAATCCAGTGAGTAGATTCCCAAATTGTTCAGCCTTTGCTTAAAGGATAATCCCTTCAAACCAGGGATCATCCCAGTGGATCGTCTCTGAAATTTCTCCAATGAACTGATATATTTCCTTAAATAAAGTGACATAATCTGCTCACATTACTCCAGATGTGCTCTCACTTGCCATTTGTACAGTTGCCCTAAGGTATATACATCAAACTTTTATACTGCAAACCCCTTGAAATAAGGAATAACATTACATTCCTCTTCCTGATGACCTATTGTAACTGTGTTCTAGCTTTTTGTTTCCTGCACAATTATCCCTGGTCCGTTAGTTTTGCAGCTTTCTACAGTTTCCACCATTTACATCGTAACTCTGTTCTTTTATTATCTCCTCCAAAATGAACAACTTCCACATTTTCCCAAGTTATACTCCATCTGAAAACTTGTTGCCAACTTTTCCTGTGAACATCTCTCTGTAAACAGTTAATAATAATTTGGAATGTTACTGTTATGCCTTTGCTTGGATACACCCCTCATTCTTCTAAATGATCTCTGTGAGGGATATTCCATGGAATGACTGGGAGGAACTTGCTGCTGTTTGGTCAGAATGGAGACAATTTGCCCATCAAGCTATATGAGCCTTTAACACCCTATGTCTCGTTGGTGAGGCACAGCGACAGCATGGAAGGAAAGAAAAGGAAGTAAGTGCTGCTCTCCACATCTCACTGACACTTGTCATTCTGTCCCATTTGTCAAAGGTCTGCCCTGTTCAGTCACATGAAGTCCCAATTTGGAAACTCATAGAAAGCCACATAGATTTCCCCTGAATTGACTGCTGACCTCCACAAGGGGGAATTGGTACAGTTATCCTGAGCCAGGAGGAGGGGATGGTGTGAGTGTCTCACCTGAATGGACAGTGACGGATTTTATAAACTCGTGTTACAGGATATTACAAGTGAGGATTCAGACGGTAATCTCAGTCATTGTAACCCCAAACTCTGACCGAATTACTGAATTCATCAGGACACGGATATTTGTATTGTGTGTAAGCATTGTGTTCCAGCTCATTCCCATTTGCTGCATAAAGGTTCGCCTTTGAATCAAGCCATCCTCTAAATGTATTTAGATTAGATTACTTACAGTGTGGAAACAGGCCCTTCGGCCCAATAAGTCCACACCGACCTGCCACCCACTCATACATTTACCCATTCGCCTAACACTATGGGCAATTTAGCATAGCCAATTCACCGGACCTGCACATCTTTGGACTGTGGGAGGAAACCGGAGAACACAGAGAATGTGCAAATTCCACACTGTCAGTCGATTGAGGCGAGAATTGAACCCAGATTCCTGGCTCTGTGCGGCAGCAATGTTAATCACTGTGCCACCTTCCCTTAAACCTTCGATACGTGTCTTGTAATCCTTTTATGATGAGCTGACGAGTGTTAAGTTTATCATCACGATGTAGCTGTTTTGTAAACCCCTCTCTCACAGCTCCCGTCATTTCACTTTGCTACAAGGAGAACAATCTCACTTTCCCCAAATCCCTGATTCCCCAATGTCTGTTTGTTGTCGACAAGGCACACATCAGGATTGTGTTGGAACATTCTCTACTTGCCTGCATTAGTGAAGCCCCCAACCATATTTAAGAAACTGAACATCCTCCAGGACAACGTTCTGTGGCTGAGTGGAGTCCCATCCACCACTTCGAGCATTCCCTCTCTCCAACCCGAGGCATAGTGGCATCACTGTGTAAAAGGTAAAGTCAGCATTGTTCTGCCAGATCGGAGGGCTGCTCTCTCATTGGGGAGAGATGACTGGTGTTGGTTTCACCTGAGGTTTACCCAGTCCAGGCAAGGGGAGCAGTTGAGCAGGAGAGTCCATCTGTTGCAGACAGATATTCTTGATGTGTATCATAACACCCATCTCACTGAAACTAAAATCCCCCACTCCTTGAACGTCCTAGTAACTCTCCTGTTTCCCTCCTCTCAGTTACCCTTCCATTCTTCCCAATGTGTGGTGAATCTCTGGTTTGCACAGACCCAGTTGCTCTGTGTTACGTGGATGATGTCATCATAGAGCAACCGTTGCACTAAACCTCACTGTCTGCAAGGGTGGAAAACAGAGAAGTCTTGAAAACATTTTAGATATATTTAGGTGTACACTTGCAATGCCACTAAACATAAATTTTGGATCATAGGTTTGGATATTTAGGTGGTAGTTTTCTTTATGTCACAGACCCGATGAACCACAGAGACGTTATTTATGCTGTAGACCGCTGAGATGCTTAATACAGGAAGATGACAGACAAACCACATTTGAAATCAGCTCAGAGAAGCTGATATTAGATTAGATGACACATGATTGGTTGAACATTTTAGTGAGGAAAGAGGCGGCGAGCTTCAGGGGTAACTTCTGGAACTCGGCGCACAGGAAACTCATAGTGCCATTATCACATGCAAAATAAAAATGGGTTACCTTCAAGGCTGGAACTCAAGAAAGGCCCATATAGCAAAAGTGAGGGAGACTAGAGATAAGGAGGATAATGAGGCTGGAAGATGTCACAGCGATAAGGTTACTTTACAGTATGGAAACCCTTCAGCCCACCCACACCAATCCCCCTACATTTACTCCCCCACCTAACACTGTGTGCAATGCCACTTCACCTAACCTGCACGTTTGTGGACTGTGGCAGGAAACCACTGCAGAGAATGTGCAAACTCCACACGGACATTTGCTTAAAGGGGGAATTAAACTTAGGTCTCTGGAGCTGTGAGATAGCAGCACTCACGAATGGGCCACTGTGCCGCCCACCTTGCGATAGTAGAGGTCGTGTGAATTTGGAGGCTGGAAAGGAATTAAAGGAAAGGAAGAGTTGTAAGGCGGATGAGGTGACAGTGATAAAGTTGTGAGAATGGAGCAATTAACAGAGTGTGCGAGTTAGTCATATAGAAATGCAGCGCAGAAACAGACTCTGTGTCCAACCAATCAATGCCAATTATCATTCCAAACTGAACTAATCTCACCTGCCTCCATTTGGTCCACACCCATCCAAATAATGTAACTGTCCAAATCTCTTTCTCATACAACCCCATACCCCTACTCTACATTCACCCCTGACTAATTCGCCCAACACACACATACCTGAGCGCTCTGTGCAATTGTCCATGGCCAGTTCATGTCAGCTGCACATGTAAGGGCTATGGGAGGAAAATGGAGCACCTGAAAGAAACCCACACAGTCACTGGGAGAACGTACACAAAGACAGTCGTCGCTGGCTGGAATTGATTCCAGGTTCCTAGCATTGAGCAATAGCAGTGCGAGCCAGTGTGCCACCCTGAAGTTGCAATTGCATTGGCCCTTACCACGTCCTCTGGAAGTTCATTCCCCACGTGAACCACTCTGTGCAAAAATAAAAAAAAAACGTCTTTTTAAAACTTTTCTCCTCTCCACTTAAAAGAAATGGAGCCCAATCTTGAATCGCACCCCCTCCTGGAAATGACACATTCCATTCACATTACTGAGACCCCCCATGATTTTATAAACCTCTCATAAGATCACTCACCAGCCTCCTAAGCTCCAGTGAAAGAAGTCCCAGCCTACCCAACCTCTGCTTCTCATTCAAACTGTCCATTCCCATCAACATCCTGGTAAATCTCTTCTGAACTCGCTCCAATTTAATAATATCCTTCCTAAAACAGCACAGGCAGAACTGGATACAATATTCCAGAGGAGGCCTCCCCAACATCCTATACAACCTCCAGCAAAACGTCCCAACTCCTATACTCAAAATTCTGAGCAATGAAGGCAAGTGTGCTAAACCCCTTTGAACCACCCTGTCTACATGTAATACAAACTTCAAAGATCGGAACCCCTAGGTCTCTTTGTTCCATATCACTACTCGAGGCCCTACTTTTAATCAGTGCAAGTCCTGCCCTCGTTTATTTTATCAAGATGTAATATTTTGCATCTATTCCAATTCAAAAATCCAAAAAATCCTGAGTGCTAAATACAGAACGAGTATACTAAAGAGGGAAATTAGGAAGGCAAATGGGGGAAATTAGATTGCTTTGGCAAATAGGGTTGAGGATAATCCAAAGGTGTTTTTTTATAAATACATTAAAAACAAAACGGTTACTAGAGAGAGAATAGCGCCACTCAAAGATCAGCAAGGCAGCCTATATTTGGAACCGTAAGAGATGGGGAGATACTAACCGAGTATTTGGCATCCGTGTTTACTGTGGAGAAAGACAGGGAAGATATAGAATGGGGGGAAATAGATGGTGACATCTTGAAAATGTCCATCTTGCAAAGGAGGAGTTGCTGGGTGTCTTGAAACGCATAAAGCTTGGTTAATCCCCAACACCTGATCAGGTGTGCCCCAGCACTCTGTGGGAAGCTGGGAATGTGATTGCTGGGCCCCTTGCTGAGATATTTGTTTAATTGCTTGTCACAGGTCAGATGAAGGAAGGCAAGAGATTGTTGAACGTGGTGCCGCTATTTAAGAAAGATGGTAAGGACAAGCCAGGGAACTATTGACCAGTGAGCCTTTCATCAGTACTGGGCAAGCTTTTGGAGGGAATCCTGAGGAACAGGATGTACATGTACTTGGAAGAGGAAGGACTAATTAGGGATAGTCAGCATGACTTTGTGTGTGGGAAATCATGTCTCTCAGACTTGAGTATATTTGGAGAACTAACAAAAAGGATTGAGGGCAGAGAGCTGGACATGATCTATGGACTCCAGTAAGGCGTACGACAAGGTTCCCCATGGGAGACTGGTTAGCAAGTTTAGATCTCATGGAATACAGGGAAAACTAGCCATTTGGATATGAAACTGGCTAAAGGTAGAAAATAGAGGGTGTTGGTGGAGGGCTGCTTTTTAGACTGGTTACCTGTGACCAGTGGAGCGCCACAAGGATCGGTGCTGGGTTGACTACTTTGCATTGTTTATATAAATGATTTGGATATGAGCATAGGAGGTACAGTTAGTAGATTTGCAGATGACACCAAAATTGGAGGTGTACTGGACAGTGAAGAGGATTACCTCAGATTACAACGGGATGTTTTTCAAATGGGCCAATGGACTGAGCAGTGGCAGATGGAGTTTAATTTAGATAAATGTCATGTGCTGCATTTTTGGAAAAGCAAATCGTAGCAGGACTGAAACATTTAATGGTAAATTCCTAGGTAGTGTTGTTGAAAAAAGAGACCTTGCTGTGCAGATTCATATTTCCTTGAACGTAGAGTTTCAGGTAGATAGGTTAATTAATACAGCGTTTGGTGTACTTTCTTTTATTGGTCAGAGCATTGAGGATCGGAGTTAGAAGGTCATTTTGCATTTGTGCAGGACATTGGGTAGTCCACTTTTGGAATATTGTGTGCAATTCTGTTTTCTGCCTATCGGAAGCAGGTTGTGAGACTTGAGACGATTCAAAAAAAAGTTTTACAAGGATATTGCAATGGTTGGAGGGTTTGAGCTGTCGGGAGAGGCTAAATAGGCTGGGACTTTTTTTCTGTGGAGCATCGGAGATTGAGGGGTGACCTCCATCGAGGTTTATAAAATCATGAGGGACATGGATAGGATAAACAGGCAAGGTTTTTTCCCTGGGTGGGGGAGTCCAGAAATAGAGGGCATCGGTTTATGGTGAGAGGGGAAAGATATAAAAGTGAACTAAGGTCAACTTTTTTCACACAGAGGGTGGATTGTTTATGGAAGAAGCTGCCAGACGAAGTGGTGGATGCTGGTACAATTACTGTAGTTTAAAGGCAACTGGATATGTATAGGAATAGGAAGGTTTTAGAGGGATATGGGCAAGGTGCTGGCTAAAGGGACAAGATTAGGTTAAGATATCTGGTCTGCATGGACAAATTTAACTGAACGTTTTGTTTCCTGCTGTTCATGTCTCTGATTCTCAGCTCAGTGGGTTTCAGTTTATTAAAAAGTAAAGCTTAGTCTGATTTATTTTCGTAAATCTAAAACACTGAGTAGGGCGAGGCTTTATATCTTTAAATACACATCTTGTGATCGTTTGATTACTTTTTAAATATAAAATATTGGTACTAATTTATTCTAGAGTAGTATTTTGTAAAGCGGTAAGACTGTGCCTTTGTCTGGGTCTGTGGAATGTTAAGGTGCAGAGATGGCCATTCGTACAGTGATGAGCTCTTCATGTCGAATGTAGGAGAATAGGGAGGGTTTCAATAATCCTGATGATTATCTGCAGGAAGTGAGGATGTCAATCCTATAGGATTTCGTGGATCAGATGGAGCAATGGTTAAAGGTAATAAAGAATTTACAAGAGTTGGGGGGTGTGGCAGTCGGCAGTTTCAGAAAGGTAGGAAAACTCCTGATCCAGTATGTAGGTGGGTTACCTCTCAGAAAGGGAGGAGCGGAGGGCAGGTAGTGCAGGAATCACCTGTGGCTATCTCCATCTCGAACAAGCATACTGTTTCAGAAAGTATCGGGGCGGGAGCGTCACAGACTCTCAGGGTAATGTTGCACTGACAGCCAAGTTACTGGTACAGAGACTGTCTCCAATATATGAGAGGTATATCAGGTTCCAGGTGATCTCTGGTGATAGGGGACTCTCTAGTCAGGGACACAGACTGTCGTTTCTGCAACCGACAGTGAACTATCAGAATGGGGTGGTGCCTCCCTCGTGCCAGGATCAGGGATTTCTCAGAGGGTGCGGAATATTCTGAAACGGGAGAATGGCCAGTGGGAGCTCATTGTACATTCGTACCAATGACATAGGAAGAGAACAGGATGAAGTCCTGATGAGAAAATATAGCGAATTAGCCATGAGGATAAAAAGTAGGTCCTCGTGGTTAGTAATATCTCGCTTACTTCCGGTGCGACATGCTTGTGATAGGAGGAATAGCAGGCTGGAACAGATGAATGTTAGGCGAAGGATCTGTTGTGGGGGAGAAGGATTCACAGTTTTGGATCATTGGAATCTCTGCTGTGGTTGAATTGACCTGCTTAAGAAGGATAGGCTGCACCTGAATTGAAAGATGTCTAATGTCCATGTGGGAGATTTGCTCGTGCTACTTGGGAGGCATTAAACCAGTGAGGAAGTGGAGGTAAACTCAAAGAGATAGTGAGAAAAGAGGTATGCCTGAGGTTGGTACAGTTCAGAAGTTTGACAGACAAGGCAGACAAGAGCAAGGCAGAGAGTGAGGTAGGACTGGCAAGTTCCAATAGACAATAGGTGTCGGAGTAGGCCATTCGACCCTTCGAGCCAGCACCACCTTTCATTCTGATCATGGCTGATCATCCACAATCAGTATCCTGCTCCTGCCTTATCTCCGAAACACTTAATTCCAATATCTTTAAGAGCTCTATCCATTTCTTTCTTGAAAGTACCCAGAGACTTGGCCTTCACTGCCTTCTGGGGCATAATATTCCATATGTCTGCTATTTTCTGGGTGAAGACGTTCCTCCTCAACTTTATTCTAAATGGCCGAAGCCCTAAACTGTGTCCTCTGTATCTGGACTCACCCATCAGCGGAAACGTGCTACCTGCCTCCACAGTGTCCAATCTTTAATGATCTTCTCCGTCTCAATCAGATCCGCTCTCATCATTCTAAACTCAAGAGCATAGAAGCTCAGTCACTCCAAGCTTTCAACATATGATAGTCCCGCCATTCTGGGAATTGACCTCGTGAACCTACTCTACACTTCTTGTTATGAAGGAGAGCATGCCGTTAGCCTTCTTCACTGCCTGCTATACCTGCACATTTGCTTTCATTGACTGATGTACAAGAACACCTAGATCCCATTGTACTTCCGCTTTACCAAATGTGACTCCTTTTAGATAGTAAACTGCCTTCCTGTTCTTGCTACCAAAGTGGATAGCCATGCATTTATCCACATAAGTCTGCTTCTGTCAGATTAAGGGGACATCTAATACAAACTTACAAGATAATACATGAGTTGGAAAGGGTGGACGCTAGGAAATTGTTTCCGTTAGGCGAGGAGACTAGGACCCGTGGACAAAGCCTTACAATTAGGGGAGGCAAATTCAGAACAGAAACGCGGAGACATTTCTTCAGCCAGAGAGTGGTGGGCCTGTGGAATTCATTGCCGCAGAGTGCAGTGGAGGCTGGGACGCTAAATGTCTTCAAGGCAGAGATTAAAAATTCTTGATGTCACAAGGAATTAAGGGCTACGAGGAGAATGCGGGTAAGTGGAGTTGAAATGCCCATTAGCCATGATTGCATGGCAGAGTGACCTCGATGGGCCGAATGGACATACTTCCACTCCTATGTCTTATGGTCTTATGGTCATCCATCCGTACATTCACCTCGCCTGTCCACGTCATCCTGTATTCTCATAATATCCTCCTAATATTTCACCATGCTACACAGCTTTGTGTCATCAGCAAATTTGCTAATATTATTTTTAATACCTTAATTTACACCATTACTATATATTGTAAACAGCTGCGGTCCCAGCACCTAACCTTGTGGTACCCCACTGGTCAGCGTCTGCCATTCTGAAAGGGACTCATTCAGCGTTCAGCACGAGTGCTTGCTTCCTGTCAGCCAACCAATGTTCAATTCAAGTCAGTATTTTACCCTCAATCCCATGTGCCCTAATTTTGCTCACTAACCTGCTATGTGGGAATTTATCAAAGAATTTCTGATAGTCCCGGTACACTACATCCACTGGCTCTCCCTTGTCCATCTTCATAGTTGCAACCTCAAAAAATTCCAAAAGATTAGTCAAGTACGATTTCCCTTTAGTAAATCCATGCTGACTCTGATGAATCCTCTTACTGTTATCCAAATGTGTCGTAAGTTCATCTTTTATAATTGACTCCAGTATTTTTCTCAGCACTGACGTCAGTCTAACTGGTCTGTAATTCCCTGTTTTCTCTCTCTTTCATTTCTTCAAATGTGGGACAACATTAGCCACCTTCCCATCCACAGGAACTGATCCTGAATCTACAGAACATCGTAAAATGATTACCAATGCGTCCACGATTTCTCTGGGACTGCGAGTGAGTTGACATTCAAGTGAGTTGAATTTTTTTATTGAGAGCTTTCCTGGTTAAACGTTAAAGGATGAAGTGCAGCTCATATTGTAAACAATGTACTGCAGTTGGCAAGAAAGGATGTTGAGCAACATAAATGCTTAAATTTGGAAAAGAAAATCAGTAAAAAAGAAATGGGAAAGGCCAATGGGATTTTGTAATGAATATTGAGAGTGAGGAGATGGAGGGGAGAGTGGCCAGGACAGCTGTACTGAAGAATGGTTAGGTCACATCTGGAAAATGATGTACAGTTATGTGCTTCCACGGGGGGCAATGCAGAATGGAACAGGGATAGAGGATCTAGGTTACAAGGAAACACCAGAAGAGGATCTCGAGGGGGGAGGGAGGGTATTCTGATAACAAAACTTCATTATGAAATCAACACAGTAAATGTGGATTTACTGTCAATACTGACAAACAGAAAGGCAAAATGACACATTCTCTCGTCATACACCAAGTACAGGAAGGAGATCAGGAAAAATATTTAGATATAGAAATTGGAAATTAGCAAGTGCTGGTAAACTGGGTCCTCCATTCAAAATGGGACAGAATTACTTCTTGAAATTGAAGCAAAAGAGCCAATTAATATCAAATAGTCATTTGAGAATATGGAACTGGCCTGGAAAATGCCCGGTTTTTGGAAGCTTTTCATTTTGCCCTCATCAGGACAATTTTGTTTTTCAAAACATTCAAATTAGGATCAGTTTGGAGAGAAAGAATGAGCATGGAAATGTATTAAGTTAACAATGAAAATTGGTCTAAATTCAGCAGAGACTAGGATAGCTTCAGCTTGAACTTAATACAACAATTATCAGGTGAAATTTAATCATTGGAATGATTTAACCACTTTCCACCAGTCTGATTGGTTGAATTGTCCATCATTTATTTTGATCACTCCTGGGATGGGGAGGACGTTGACGTGTCTGTTGTTTATTGCCCTTCCCTAACTATCCTGGAGAGGGCGGTGGTGAGCCATGAGTTTCTCGAAGAGGATCTGACAGTGGGACAAGATCATGTGCTGGGCCTGAGTACAGCTGTACCTCAGGAGAATGAGCTGTGACACAAGGAAAAACCTGGGAGTGGTGGAAAGGCACAGGCAGACCGGCTAGCCTGCAGAGGGGCAGAATCGGTTTTGACGAATGAGCTGAGGTCCTTCCGAGCTGAGTTGCAGATTCAGGCTTTCAGAGCTGCAAAGCTTACACTGTTACTGACCATAGCTAAAAGGTTGATGAGGCCTGCCCCAGGAGAACATCCATAGAAAGCTGCCTCCTGTGTGTCTGATGTGTCTGTGTGTCTCCCAGACGTTGCTGAGCAGACAGCAAGGGTTTCAGCAGCAACAAAGGTGTTACTCTAGTGCCCCTCCCACTTTCACCCATCGACCTACAAACTCTTCTGGGGAAAGGGCTCAGCACCTGCCAACGCCTGCTTCAATTTGTCCTACACCCCACCTCAAGACACTGATCCCACTGCCCCCTGCCCCGATCATCTGTTCACCATCTCTCCCCTGACGGCACTATCTCTGGTTGGGAAACATCTCCAGCCTCCCCAGGTGGTCTTATTCCTCCAAGTGTGAGCTGGGATGGGGAAGCAAGGCAGGCTATTGGACCGGGAGGTGTCATCCTGGTCTCGGTGGGGAGCACTCGCCCCTCACACTCACAATGTAGCAGACTGAGTGGATGAGCCATTGGGCAACGCAGGGTTGCAGGGATAGTGCAGTGGTTTGGATCTGGGTGGCATGCTCTTCGGAGGATTGGTGTAAACTCACTGGGGTGAATGGCCTGCTTCGACATTGTGCAGATTACGTCATTACATGATTCTATCACTGAAGCAAATTATCCAGGCTGAGAGTGCAGTGCAACACTGTCAGAGGGTCAGTACTGAGGGACTGCCACACTGTCAGTGGGACAGTCCTGAGGGAGTGCCACTCTATTGAAGGGTCAGTACTGAGGGAGTGTTGCACTAATAGTGGATCAGTACTGAGGGAGTGCTGCACAGTCAAAGGGTGAGTACTGAGGGAGGGTTGCACTGTCAGAGGGTGAGTACTGAGACTGTATCACACTGTCAGAGAGTTCATACTGAGGGAATGCCGCAATATCAGAAAGTCAATACTGTGGGAGTGCTGCACTATCAGATAGTTCATGATGAAGGAGTGCTGCACTGCTCGTGTGTCAATACTGAGGGAGTGCAACTCTGTCAGTGGTTCAGTTCTTAGGGACCATCTTTCAGATGGGTTGTTCTGATGTCTGCCCTATCAGCGGCCAGTAGAAGATGCCATGGCTCTATTAGAAGAGCAGAGCAGATCCCCATAAAATATACCTTTTAAAAAATACCTGGATGAGCACCTGAAATATCCTAACATTCAATACCTTGGGCCCAGTTATGGAATGGGGATGGAGAGTAGATTTAGTTTTGCCTTGGTGGGACAGACATGATCGGATGAGGGACCTCTCCTACACTGTATGATTATCTGATTCTGTGACACCTCTGGCTGATGACCACGTACTGATGAATCGGCTGATAAATCAGTCTCTCCTCCATGTTGAACAGCACTTGGAGGAAGCTCTGAGGGTGGTGAGGGCGCAGCATGTACTCTTGGTGGGGGACTTCAATGTCCACAATAAAAAGGAATTTTAAAATCATCGGGTTTGTTGGTATTGGATACAAATATTCAAAATGATACTTTTGCCAGTCTAACACTCGCTTCTACTGTGCCCGCACCCATGTGACCCCCCCCCCTCCCCTCAGCAAGAGCATCAGGAGATCAGAATGTGTGTAGAGTGTTTGAGACAGTGCACAGAGGAGACACAACTTTCAATAGAACAGGGCTGAGCTGGCAGGACAAAGGTCATTGTCAGCACTGACCTTCCTTCTTGAGACTGGCCTCTGGGTGACTCTGAGGTTCAGGGGTTAAGGCAGGTTACTGTGACACTGTAGAGAGAGATTCACTCTGTACCCAACCAGTGTTGTTCCTGTCAGTGTGGAGACAGCTTTATTCTGTATCTTATCCTGTCCCTGTCCTGGGTGTCTTTGGTGGGAACAGTATGGAAAGAGCTTTACTCTGGATCTAACCCTATTCTGTTCCTGTCCAGGAGACTGTATGTTGGGGACATTGTTGACTTGTAATAACAAGCATAATCTTTCAAAGGTATTGAAGATTGTCAGCTGTACAAAAACAATGTGAACCTCAGAAGTCTCTGCTTCAATAAATCAGATCTCCTTCCTGCTTAGCCGCCAGTTCCACCTTAAGGTTTTGTCACTGTTTAAAGGGACAGAATTCTCATGTTAGTGGGAAAGTCTCCACAAGTGTTTTCCTCAAGCTCCATTATAGATGTGAATTTGTGCAGCTTCCTTGGTCTGGATTGTTAATTGCAGTCTGTTTTCTGTCAATGTCAACCTGAAAATGGAAATAAAGATGAAGAAGATTCAGTCTCTGTCTCAGTCTCTGTCTCGTGCGTGCTTAGGAAGTGGCCCGAGCTGAAGCCTAAGGGAGAGGTGTGAGAAGTGACACACTCCACCATCAGGGCACGGAAAACGAGGAAGAGAATAGAGAGGACAATGGGGTCCCGGTGGCAGGAGGGCAATACTACAGTTAGGGACAGAAGGGGCACGTTCAGCAGGAATGCAGGGCCCTGAGAAAATGCTCCCCAATAACTGGGGAAGAGAAGAAAGATATGTTGGAGTTCAGAAAGATTGAAGAATGATGCTGAGAGTGAACTGAACTCAGAGAGTAGATGGGAAAGGTCCAAACTCAGAGTGGAGAGGGTACCTTTCACTCGATAACCCCCCATCCACCATGGTGGTGCTCTGAAGGGGCAGTACCCATCCTGAATACCTGTGCCTGATGGTGTACGATGAATGGGGAAGAGCCTGTGTCCATATGTGTGTTGGTGGGGAACAAGGAACATATTGAGTTATATCTCACAAACAGATGCATCCATCAAAACCACTGCGATCAGCACCCTCCAGTGGAGAACGAACTGAAGGGGTTCATGGGGGGACTCTGAGATGGGAGGGCTATCAAAACCCTGGAGTGGAAGAATGGGTTCTCTGGCAGTGCATCTGAACATAATGGAGTGAGCTCACTCAGGGAGTGCTCAGAGCATATTGGCTCATTGCTGATGGACTGGCAGTGGGTCTTTCCACAGTTGAGGAGGAGAACGTGTCCCTTCAGAATTACAGAACTCTGAGGAGTTGCTCCGAGGGATCCAGATGTTGATCCCTTCCCTGGATTAGCCGGTGAAAAACTGCTGCACTGTTTGGGCTCCTTGATGCTCCACACCATCAAAGAGGCCTTGATGTCAAGGGCTGTCATTCTGCCCTCACCTCACTCACATGGTCAGGGAGAGCTCAGTCCACTGACTCACATTTATCTGAATGAATTCCACTTGTTACTGATCTGCCCATCTGACCCTCCAGCCAATCTATATCCTCATGTCGTCTTGTACTGCTTCGGGACACCCCCATTCGGGAGTGTCAATAAATGGAAAGCACTAAAACTTTAATTCAGATGCTGAAGACAATTACTGATTTGATAGAGGTATAGACGTCTTTCTTTTGTAAATAGGATCAACATTTCTTTATTGACATATGGGCCCTTCACTGTCTTACCCATATGTCATTCCAGAATGACCTCTGACCTCACTGCCAACCAATTGTCTCCATGGCCTCCCCCCTCCCTCACTCTGTGTCCTGCTGCAGACTCACATTCCTTCCCTCCCCCTTCCATCCTCTGTCTCTGGTCTCCTGCCCATTGCTGCTTCCGCCATCCCACCATTGACAGCAGAGCCTTCAGATCCCTCGAGCATGCTCTCTGACCTCATGCCCTTCATCCCTCCCCCTCTCAATGGTTGTGCTGTTGAATATATTGTTCAGTTCCATCACTTTTGTTTCACGGTTCACTTGCCATTGATTTGCTGATTTATTCCAGTAAATCTATTCTGGCCTGTTCCCTGAGTTGGTTCAAAACTTTTTTGTTTGAGAAAACACTTTTCTCAAAACTGGGTTGTCTGTTTCTCCCAGTTTTTGTGTAAAGGTGAGACTCAGTGTCTGTGAGCTCTTATACAGCACAGACAGAGGTCACTAGCCTATTGTGACTGTTAGTCAAATGAGTCCAATGAGTCCCATTTGCCCAGCCCTTCCTGTATAACCCTGCATTTGTTTCCTTTTCAGCTATTTCTACAAATGCCCTTTTGAAAGTTGCTGTTGAATCCACTTCCACTCACCTTGCAGACTGTCATCATGAACTCGCTGGATAAAAATGTTCCTATCTTCTCTCTTGTCCTTCAGATCCTTTCTGAAATGTGTGCCCTCTGGTTACTGACCCTCCTGCCTGGAGAAACAATTTGTCCTGTATTTACTGCATCCAAACTCTCTAATTGTGAACCCCTCATTGAGTGAGACCTGTTTCCAGCACAGGGGGAGAACATTCAGCCTGTCAGGGAAATGCTGTCATTTCATGGAGCAATCCAGTCAGTCCCACCCCCTCCCCTACTCGACCCCCAGGGCCTTGCAGGTTTATTTCCATCAAGAGCCCATCCTATCTGTCATTGTAGTCACTGAGTGTCTTCACCTGCCTCACCTGAATGGGTACGAATTTCCAAGTCATTACCAATTGCAGCTGAGAACAAAGTTCTTCCTGACATCCCGTATCTCTTGCCCAACAAAATGTAAGGTAATCTTAATGTGAAGATGGGATTTTGTCTCCACACGGACTGTGCAGTGGTCACTCTTACTGATACTGTCATGGACAGATATACCAGCAGCAGGCAGATTGGTGAGGGTGATAGTGAGTATGTTTTTCCGTCTTGTTGGTTCCCTCACCACCTGCCCCAGTTCCAGTCTCGCAGCTGAATCCGGTGGAACTTGACCAGTTTGCTCAGTAGTAATGCTTCTGAGCAGCTCTTGATAGTGGACTTTGAAATCCCTTAATCCTGCAGCCTTCCCACCCTTAGTGCTCTCTCCAAATGTTGTTCAACATGGAGGAGGACTGACTGCTCAGTTGAGGTTGCAGGGGTGGGCGGGGCTATGTGGTAATCAGCAGGAGGTTTCCTTCCCCATGTTTGACCTGCTGTCATGAGGCTTCATGGGTTCCATAGTTAATAGTGAGGACTCCCAGGGCAACTTCCTTCTGACTGTACACACCACTGTGTTTCCTCCCCTGCTTGGTCTATCCTGCCAGTTAAAAACTTAATGAGACAAAAATTGTATTTAGGCTTCACAGCTTGTAGACAGAGCTGCTGCTGGATTCTGTTTTTGATCTCAGTGTGTTTGTTTGTGAAAGAGTGACTGACACTTTTTCCATCATTATACTCAGGATCCTAGTCCTTATATTGTTTTGTGCTGTCAGATTCCAGGGAGTGCAGACAGTTCACAGTTTTCTCCCGTCTCAGTAACAAACATCCAGCTGCTCTGAGCTCCATCTTTCACTTCCCGTTTTAGTGAAGTTTCAACCTTGCGATCTGACAGTCTTTGCAGTTATTTTTTACACTGGGGCTTTCTGCTGTGGTCAGAATCTCTAATAATAAGTGTCCAATCAGTGACAATCACAGCAGCTGACAGCAGTCAGGACTGAGGAGCCAGGCTCACTGGGAAACATATTGGGAAGATTAAAGCCATCCTCTTCAGCTCCCGGTACAAACTCCATCCCTCTCTCTGAGCACTGTCTGCTGCTCAAACAGACTCATTACAACCTTGACCTCATCTTTGAGGCGGATCTAAGCCCCACGTCACCATCCCCCGCCCTCCCCCCTCCCCCCCCCCCCCCCCCCCCCCCGCTATGCTCACTGACCTACATTGGCTCCCGGTCTAGCAACACTTCTATTTTCAAATTCTCATCCTTGTTCTCAAACCCCTCCCTGCCCTCCCTCCACAGCCAGATCATTCTTCGTCAGATAAGGGGACCAAAACTGCACATAATACAATCATAAAATCACATTACAGAAAAGGCCCTTCAGCCCTTTGAACCTGTAACAGCCAAACAACATTAAATCTGCATGAGTCCCGCTTTCCAATATTAGGCCAATAGCCTTGAATACTATGACATTTCAGTGTTCATCCAAAGGTTATGAGGTTTCCTACCACAACTATCCTCCCTGTCAACGTATTCAGACCGTCACCATCTTCTGGGTGAAAAATATGCTTCTCAAATCCCCTCTGAAACTCCTGCCTTTCACATTGAATGTGTGCCACCATATTATTATCTCTCTGCCTCAGGAGAACTTTCTATCCACCCTGTGCATTCCCCTCATAACTTTATACATCTTTATCAGGGACTCCCTCAACCTTCTCTGCTTCATCATTGAAATGCTTCATCCCAGGCAACTTCCTGGTTAAACTCATCTGTACCCCCTCCAGTAAATTCACATCCTTCTTATAGTGTGGAGACCAGAACTGCACACAGTACTTCAGCTCTCGCCTCCCCTAAGTTCTGAACAGTTCCAATTTAACTCGCTGTTTTTATCACCCACCCTGAAATGATAAAGGTAAGTGTTCGAAATGTCTTCATTCCTGCCCTGTTAATCTGCTGTGTCTTCCACAGCGGTTCACCTCACATTTAGCAGAGTTAAATCCCATCTCCCTTTGCTCTGCCTATCTGAACAATCCACTTACATCCTTCTGTAACCTAACACCTTCTTCCTCACTGTTAACCATCCACCAATCTTCATGTCATATACAAACTTAGTTTCATTCACTAACCCCACCCCTCACACCATCACATTCTCATCCACATTGTTTCTAAGTATCACAAACAATAAGGGACCAAGCATTGATCCCTGTGGTATCCCACTGCACACTGGATCCAGTCACACAAACAACTTTAAGCCTCTTCGCTCTGTCTCCTATCACTGAGCCAAATTTTAATGGAATACTCCAGGTGTGATCTCACTAGAGCTCTGCAAAATTGCAGCAATACACTCCTGCTCCTGTACTTGAATCCTATCGCTGTGAAGACCTCAATACCATTGGCTTTCTTCACTACTTGCTACTCCTGCAAGCTTACTTTTAGAGACTGGTATATAGCACCTTTCCATTCTCAGTCTATCCCCATTCAGATAATAATCTGCATTCCTGTTTTTGATACTAAACTGGGTAACTTCATATTTATCCACATTATATTTCATCTGTGACTTACTCAACTCATCCAGATCACACAGAAGCATCTCTGCATCCTCCAGACAGCTCTCTCTCCCAACCAGCTTTGTGTCATCTGCTAACCTGGAGATATTAATCTTACACGCGGCAGGTCAGGCAGCATCCAAGGAGCAGGAGAATCGACGTTTCGGGCATGAGCCCTTCTTCAGGAATGAGGAAAGTGTGTCCAGCAGGCTAAGATGAAAGGCAGGGAGGAGGGACTTAAGGGAGGGGCGTTGGAAATGCGATAGGTGGAAGGGATGAACTCATTTCCCCTCCTCCGACCTTGTCTCAGTCAAATCCCTCGAACTCAGCACCGTCTTCCTAATCTGCAATCTTCTTCCTGACCTCTCCGCCCCCATCCCCACTCCGGCCTATCACCCTCATCTTGACCTCCTTCCACCTATCGCATTCCCAACGCCCCTCCCCCAAGTTCCTCCTCCCTACCTTTCATCTTAGACTGCTGGACACACTTTCCTCATTCCTGAAGAAGGGCTTATGCCCGAAACGTCGATTCTCCTGCTCCTTGGATGCTGCCTGACATGCTGAGCTTTTCCAACAACACATTTTCAGCTCTGATCTCCAGCACCTGCAGTCCTCACTTCCTTCTCGAAGATATTAATCTTAATTCCATCATCTGAATCATTAACATATCATGTGAGTAGCTGTTATCCAGGCCTGTCTTCCAGACCTGTGTTCATCTCGCCCTTTCAGAAAAAGGCCCGTTTATTCCTACATTACATCTATGTCAATGATTTGGATGAGAATGTACAAGGCTTGATTCATAAATTTCCAAATCACACTTAAATAGGCGGTATAGTGGACAGTGAGGAAGGTTATTAGAAATTGCAGCAGGACTTTGATCAGCTGTGGAAGTGGGCCGAGAAATGGCTATTGGAGTTTAATATAGATAAGTGTGAGATCTTGCATTTTGGAAAGTCATATCAAGGTAGGGGTTTCATGGTGAATGGCAGGTCCTGAAGGAGTGTAGTGGAGCAGAGGGAGTTTGGAATTCAGGTGCATGATTCTCTGGAAGTGGAGTCACTGTTAGACAGGACAGTGATGAAGGCTTTTGGCACACTGACCTTCATCAGTCAGGACAAATAACTATAGAAGTTGGGAAGATGGTGAGGCCACACTTGGAGTATTGTGTTCAGTTTTGGTCACCTTGTTATAGGAAGGATGTTATTAAACTGGAAAAGAGTGCAGGAGAAATTTACAAGAATGCTGCCAGAACTCAAGGCTCTGAGTTATAGGGAGAAGTTGGACAAGCTAGGACCTTTTTCTTCAGAGCATGGGAGACTGAGGGGGAACCTTATAGCAGTGTCTCAGATCATGAGAGGGATGGATAGGGTGAATGCACTCAGTCTTTTTCCCAGAGTTTGTAAGTAAAGGACGAGAAGGCATCAGTTTATGGTTACAGGGGAAAGAATAAAAGGGAACCTGAGGGGCAATTTGTTACACAGAGGGTAGTACACGTATGGAATGAGCTGCCAGAAGAAGTGGTTGAGGCGGGTACATTAACAATATTTAAAAGGCATTTGGCCAAATAAATGGGTGGAAAAGGTTAAGAAGGATATGGACCAAGTGCAGGGAAGTTGTGTTAGTGTGGTCGGACATTTTGGTCTGAGTGGGCCAGTTTACGCCGAAGGGCCTGTCTCCGTGCTGTAGGACACAATGACTCTATGACTTTGTTTCCTGTCTGCAATCAGTTCTCTATCCATGTCAATACACTGCCCGCAATCCCATGAGCCTTAATTTTATATGCTATCCTCTTTTGTGGGATTTATCAGAAGCCTTTTGAAAGTGTAAATGAAGCACATTAATCCAGAATTAAGAATCTAATAATGACCATGCATCCACTGTTAATTGTTGGAAAAACCCATCTGGTTCACTAATGTCCTTTAGGGAAGGAAATTGCCATCCTTACCTGGTCTGGACTACCTGTGACTCCAGACACACAACAATGTGGTTGACTTTTAACTGCCCTCTGGGCAATAAGTGCTACCGATCCATTGATACCCTCTTCCCATGAATGAATAAAGAAAAAACAACTACTAGCTTCACCTTGTTAAATCCATTCCTTACATCCTCAAACAATTGCAGTTGATTTGATAAGTATGATTTCCCTTCCCACAATCCATGCCGACTCTATACAATCCTGTCACTGTTTTCCATGTGCTCAGCTATTACATCTTTCATAACAGACACAAGTATTTTCCCCAATACCAACATCAGGCTGACTGATCTAAAATTCCCTGTTTTCTCTTTCCCTCCCATTTTAAGAGTGAGGTTACATCAGCAACTCTCCAATCTGAAGAAATTGTTCCAGAATCAATAGAATCTTGGAAGATGATCACCAATGTTTCCCAAATTTTTGAGCCATTTCCTGAACACCTTGTATGTCGATTATCAAACTTTTATCCCATCAATTTCCCAAATCCATTTACCTTTAAAAACTGTTCCGCCCTCGCTCTAGACCAGAGGTAGGGAACCTTTTCATGTTGGAATGCTGCATTATGTTAGTTGTAATCTAATAAGGCCTCATCCAAGAAACTTCAATGATATATTCTTGAAAATTCGCATTTTTTAATTGTGGCGGTCAGTCTGTGAGGATTATTTCGTTGAACTTTATTTTACTCTCTGGTATTTTAAGTACATTCATTTTAAGATTAAAATAAAAATAATGAAGGATGAAAAATGCATATTAATAAAAAATAAAAGATTTGTTCTGCAAAATTTGGATTCATTCAAAAAGGCCACACACAATGGCCTAGAAGACCTCATGCAGCCTTAAAGCTGCCGGTTCCCCACCCCTGGTCTAGACACTGTGAACACAACAATTTGGGAATGTTTTCGAGTCTTTGTGTACAAAAGTCCTGAATATATATTTAATTATTCTGCCATCTCTTTTTTCTCATTATAACATTATAAATTTTGTGTGCAATTTTCTTGAATGCCTTCTGGAAGTTCATGTGAACAGCACCAATCGACATTCCCTTATCTCACACTTTAGTGACTTCTTTGATAAAATGTAACCAGGTCAGTTCAAGGTGTTTGACCCTGAGAAAATCCATGCTGACTTTCTTGTATCAGTTCATATTTGTCAGATAGTCTATGTCTTAAAAACCGATTCAATCACTTGCCAACAACAGACATTCAACAGAGATGTTCATTGTGAGTGATGTTAGTAAACATCTAGCACTGACACAAGGGGCTGAACAGCCTCCTCCTATGCTGGATCCTTCTCTGTCTCCTTGACTGTAACATTCTGATAGTAACAGTGCTGGGCTGCAGCTTCAACAATGAATTCAATGTGGACGGATGGAGTGTCATTATTGGGGAATACACAATTTACATTGTGTCCAGGAGCCTCTCGAAAAGATGTCTTTCTCTTTCTCCCTTTTCAGCTCCAGGGCTGTCATGAAGGAGCTGAAAGAATCTTTGGTGAAGAAGTTTCTGGACGGTGAGGGCTGTGTGAAGGGTTTCTGCAGTGACTGATGATTGCAGCTCCTTGTTCAGTCTGCTCCTCCCTCACCACCGATCCAGCCATGTAACCTCCTGTCACACTGAGTGACATTGCAATCAATACCATCGTGTCAGTGCCAGCAAACAACAGCATCACAGTCTGACACACAGGGACAGGCATCACTGCCTGACGTCAAAGCACAGTGCCTGAATCCCCTCCCCCACCACACTCATGAACACGACGGCATCAAAAAGCATGAGACCCAGCCCCTTCTATTAAACACTGACTCCCAGAGAACCTCTTCAGAGGTAAAAGTCAGCGCCAAGACAGAGGGAGGGCCGGGAGAGAGAGAGAGAGAGGGAGGGAGCAAGAGACAGAATGGTCTCCTGCTGTCCATATTCCTTTGGTTCTGATGATGGTGTCGGTGTGTGTTGATGACAAATGGGGCTCCTCTGTTGAAACTGCTCCTGATTTAATGATGGAGCTGGAAGCCAGAAGAAGCTGCAGAAGCTTCAGTTTCTCACCAGAAACTGCCCACTCGGCGTCTTGGACACCATGAGTTGGTTTACTGTGCCCAGTGCCTACACCCCCTCACACCCTCTCTCCCTGACAAGGCTCTGTCTGATTGGATTCTCATTGTTACCTTTTCCACTCTCAGATCCAGCAGTCCCACTCACTCCCAAAACCTAACCCAAGATTTCCTCTGATCCAGAGTGGACCTGTTCTGTGGGGAAATGATCTCTCTCTCTCTCTCTCTCTCTCTCTCTCTCTCTCTCTCTCTCTCCCTCTCTCTGTCTATTGCTCTGAGCTCCATCCCTCCATCCATTTGAGCTACTGGGATCCCATTTGAGCCAATTCCAGTGAATCCCATGGATAATAATGACGGGATATTTGGAGTGTGAGTTTGATGATAGAAATGTGAACCATTGCAGCAAAGACATTACAGATGGTTTGTACAGACAGCAAAGCCCAAACCAGAACATTGTGTCAATCAACACAGAATTCTTGAAAGCTTCAATAAAACAGTTATTAATGTGATTCTCAGAGATGTGTCATTATTCTAGTCACTTTCCCAGTGAATGACCTGAAAGGCCTCCTCCTGTTCCTGAGATCGGTGGAATGTGTTCTGAACCCCAATTCCCATATTGAAGTAATATTCTCAGGTTGAATCCTGGGATCACTCAGACAGTTTCAACACACACACACACACACACACACACACACACACACACACACACACACACATATGCTGGAGCCTTCTCTGTCTCCTTGACTGAAACATTCAGATAGAAACAGGAGCTGGGCTGCACACACATAAAAGACATCAACATTGACAGTGGTCCCTCGCAGACAAGGATGACTCTCTTCCACCCTCAGGGTGAGTCCATATGTGGCTGGACAGACTGATGTGGCTACAGCAGGTTCTGCTATATGTGGGGCAGGTGGTGATCATGGGAAGGGGTAGATGGGGCATTGGTGAGGCAGTGTATTCCTTTTGCTGTTTTCAGCTGGCTTCCATTTGTTTCCTGGTGGTGAGTCTCACGGTGCTCGATGCTCCTCCTCCACTTTAGACAGTTATGGGCCAGTGATTCCCAGGTGTCTGTGGGAATGCCGCACTTTGCCAATGAGGCCTTGAGGGTATCCCTGAACTACTTCCTCTGTCCACCTGGGGCTTGCCTGCCATTTCAAAGCTGGGAGTAGAGCACCTGCTTCGGGAGGCTTGTGTCAGTCATGCAAATGACATGCCCAGCCCATTGTGGCCAATCAAGGGTGGTCAGTGCCTGAATGCTGGGGATGCTGGCCTTTTTGAGGACTAACTGGTGTTAGCGCATCTGTCTTCCCTGCTGACTCACAGGATCTTGTGCAGAAAGCATTGGTGATACTACTCTGGTACCTTGAGGTGCTTGCTCTGTTGTCCATGTCTCAGAGACAGATTGGAGGGTGGGAACCACCACGGTTCTGTAAACCATGAGCTTGGTGTTGGATCTGATGCTGTTGTCCTCGAACACCCTTTTCTTCAGGTGGCTGAAGGCTGCTCTAACACATTGGGGGTGATGCTGGATCTCTTCATCAACAGCCGTTTTGGCCGACTGAAGACCTCCAAGGTTTTGGAAGTGGTGAAGGTTCTCTGAGGCCTCCTCATGAACCTTGATGATCGGGCCAGGTTGGTTTAGGACCTTCATCTTGTGGATGTTCAGGGTGAGGCCCATGCTCTCATGTGACTCAGTAAAGATGCTGACAATGGTCTGGAATACATTCTCTGAGATTGCACACACAGGCATCATCTGCATATTGCAGCTCGATCACACTGGTTGGGCTGACTTTGTTTTGGCTTGAAGGCAGCAGATTTTGAATAATTTCCCACAGGTTCTGTAAGTTAGCTCCACCCCAGCAAGGAGCTTGTCAGCAGTGAGGTGAAGCATTGCAGTGAGGTAGATCGAGAACAGTGTTGGGGCAATGACACAGCCCTGGTTGTCCCAGTCCCAATGGGGAATGGGTCAGTGATGGAGCCATTTGTCATTACCGTGACTTGTGGAGCAGGCGATGAACGGTGACAAAAGTAATGGAGCAAAGAAAATGGAGAAGGTGGGGGTCTCTCTCTCTCTCCTGCTCACTATCTCTCTCTCTCTCACACACACACACATACACACACACACACACAAAAACACCACGCAATCAAACCTGCACAAACCCATTCATGCATGCATTCACATGCACGCACACACACATTCACACAGTCACAAACTCTCACATAGATTCATACACACATACACACACACATGCACACATACATTCATGCATACTCTCCCAGATTCTCTCACACTCTCACATACATACAGTGGGATGAGTGGAGGCAACTGCTTGATCATGGACCAAAGGATCTTTTTCATCTGTTACACGCGATAATTCCAGTGATGACAATGGAATCATTGACAAATGTCATAAAAACCCATCAGGTTCACTAATGTCCTTTACAGAAGGAAATCTGCCATCCTTCTCTGGTCTGGCCTCCATGTGGTGCCAGAGCCAATGATGAAGCAGGAGCTATCTGAAGTGGACTGGGAGCAGATCCTTGTAGGAAAATCTATATCAGAGCCGTGGGAGTCTTTCCAAAAGGAAATAGTGCGAGTGCAGGGTCAACATGTTACTATAAAAATGAAGGGTGGTACCAACAAGGCCAGAGAACCCTGGATGTCAAGGGATGGACAGGTTTGGAGAAGGTAAAAAGGTAACGTTTATGGCAGAGAGTGAGGACTCAAAGTTGTACTGAAGATCGAGGGAACTCAGTGAGTATATCCAGAAATCCCTGAAGGTAACAGGACAGGGAGATACGGTGGCTCAGAAGACAAATGGGATACTTGCCTTTCTTAGAATACAAGAGAGGGGAGGGGTATGCTGGAACTGCATAAAACACTGGTTAGGCCACAACTGGAGTATTGTGTGTATTTCTGGTCCCCACATTATGGGATGGGTGTGATTGTACTTCAGAGGGTGCAGAGGAGATTTCCCAGGATGCTGCCTGGCCAAGAGGGTCTAAGCTATGAGGAAAGATTGGACGGGCTGGGGTTGTTTTCCTTGGAGCAGTGAAGGTTGAGAGGGAACATAATAGAGAGGTATAAGATTGTGAGCGGCAGAGATAGAGTGGATAGGAATGTATTCTTATCATTAATTGACTAAAATCGGAGGAACCAGAGGCTAATTACACAAACATTTGTTGTTTGAAAAAATTTAGAATCAATCATTAAGGAACAGCAATAATTAACAAAATATTAAGGTTGACTAATTTGTTAGAGTTTATCATGAAAGACCCATCAGAGTGGGTAGAGGGGATCCAGTAGATGTTTGTGATTGGACTTTCAGAAGGTGTTCAACACGTACCTCACAGAAAATTAAATCATAAGAGCTCATGGAGTTCAAGGTAGTATATCGGCATGGATGGAAAATTGGCAAATAGGCAGGAAACACGGAATGGGGATAAGGGGATTCCTTTTCAGGTTGGTGACCTGTGACCAGTGGCATTCCACAGGGATCAGTGCTGGGGCCACAACTGTTTACAATATTTGTCAATGACGTGGAAGAAGCAAGTGAATGTACTGTAGTCACAATTACAGATGACACAAAAAAAGGGGGAAAGGCAAGTTACAAGAGTGATATAAACAGTTAATAGAGAGATATTTATTGGTGAGGTCAGTGAGGAAAGGCTGGCAGATGAAGTTTCATGTGGGAAAATGTGAAGTTGTACCTTTTGGTAGGGAGAATAAAACAACAGAATATTATTTAAATGGAGAATAAATGAGAAAGCTGCAATGTGAAAGTGCCCGAAACACAGAAAGTTAGCACACGGGAGCAGCAGGGGATGAGGAAAGCTATTAGGATGTTGGCCCTTATTTCGACGGGGTTGGGAATTCTTACTGCCAATGTACAAGGTGCTGGTGAGACCACATCTGGAGTACTTTGAACAGTTTTGGTTGCCTTATTTATGAAAACATATTATTTCACTGGAGGAAGATCAGAGAATGTTCACTAGGATCATCCTCAGTGTGGAGGGGGCTGTCCTGTGGGCAAAGCTCAAAGGTTTGAAATCTGCTTGCTGGAGTCTAGGAAAATGAATGGCAATCTCATTGGAACATATAGGAGTCTTAATGGGCTTGACAAGATAAACGGTAAGAGGATGTTTCCCCTGATGGGAGGGTAAGGGCTACACAGACAGAAAAATATGAAGTAGCCACCAGGGAGACATAGGCAGGATACAGAACATGTGAGGACTAGAAAGCTAAATATTATCTATTTTAATGCAAGGACCTTGACTGGTAAGGCAGATGAACATATAACGTTGATCAGCACGTGGGAATATGATATTGTTGCAAGCACTGAGACTGTTGTAGGAAGGACATTCATAACATTCCAGGGTATAGAAATTTCAGGCGGGATGGGGAGCATGCAACAGGGAGGCGGGTGCATTGCACTATTCATAAAGGAAACCATCACTGCAGTAAGGACGGAGAATGTCTTAGAAGGGTCTTCAAATAAGCCATCTGGGTTGATCCATGAAATAAAACAGGTGTCATCACATTGCTGGGATTATACTGCAGCCCCCCCAACAGTCAGATGGAGAGAGACGAGCAGATATGCAGGCAAATCACAGAGAGATGTGAGAGGAATAAGGTTATATTAGGAGAGAATTTCAATTTTGTGAACATTAACTGGGATCGCCTTTGTGTGAAAAGATTAGACAGTGCAGAATTTTTAAAGTCCATCCAGGAGATCTTTTTGTACCAGTTCGTAGATAGTCGCAGTAGAGATGGGGCAGAGCTAGACCTAATCTGAGGGAATGATGCTGGTCAAGTAGTTGGTGAGTACAGTGCCCACAACTCTGTAAATTTCAAAGTTATTATAGAAAGGGATAAAGACAGTGCACAAGTTAAGTGTCTTAAATGGGGCAAGGCCGATTTCAATGCCATTAAACAGAATCTGACAAACATAGACTGGGAGCAGCTACTTGCAGGTCAGTCTACATTTGGAAAGTGGGCGTCTTTTAAAAGTAGTATTGTGAGAATTCAGGGACAGCGTATTCCCCTAAGAGTGAAGGGCAGGGACAGCAAGGCCAGGGGGCCCTGGATGTGAAAGGATAGTGAGGTTGGATAAAGAAAAAGAAAGAAGCATATGTCACATAAAGAGAATTAAAAGCAGGGGAGACTCTTCAGAAGAATCGTGTAGTGCTTAAAAAGGAAATTAGGAGGGCAAATAGGGACCATGAAATATCTTTGTGAGATAGGATTAAGCAGAACCCCAAAGAATTTTATCTGTATGTTAAGGGTAAGGGGATGACCAGGGAAATAGTGGCATCTATTTGAGACTAATGGACATCGTGTGGAGCCAATGGACACAACAGAGAAAGACATTGTAGCTGGAGATTTTACTTCTGGTAACGGGATTCTAGAGAATGTTAAGATTAGTAAGAACGCAGTATTGCATATTTTAGCGAGCACAAAAGTCCGTGAATGCCCAAAGCCTGATGAAATGTATCTCAGGCTGCTCTGGGAGGCAAGGGAGGTGATTGCTGGTACCCTGGGGGAGATATTCAAACTTTGCTGGCCACAGGTGAAGTGCCAGGTGACTGGAGGATTGCTGACATGGTTCCTTTGCTCAAGACGAGTGACCGGGATAGGCCAGGAAATTACGGACCAAACTGTCTGATACTAGTGGGAGGGAAATTATTGGAAACAATTCCGACGAACAGGATTAACTGACAGCAGGACAGGGATGCCAGCACAGGTTTTTTAGAGGACAATTCCCTCTGAATAAGTTAATTGAGTGTTTTGAAAAGGGGAATAAACATATTGATGAGTTCGTGAAGTTGATGTGGCTTATATGGACTTCAGTGAGGCCTTTGACAAGGTTCCATATGGAAGGCTGGCACAAAGGCTAAGAGCCCATTTGAATCTAAGGCAGGTTAGGATCCAAAACCAGCTTCCAAATAAGAGGCAAAGAGGGATGGTGGAGGATTAGAAGCCTGTGACCAGTGTTGCACCGTAGGAAACAACACGAGGGCCCTTGCTGTTTGCTGTGTACACAAACCACTGGATGTGATTGTATACGGTATAATTTGTAAATTTGCAGATGACATGAAAATTGTTGCTGTTGGTAATAGTGAGGAGGAAGGTTTCAGGCTGCAGTCTGATATTAATCAGCTGGTAAACTCAACTCAGCAATGGCAGATGGAATTTAATCCTGATAAATGTGAGGTGATGCATGTTTAGAGGCCTATTAAGGGAAGGATATACACAATGAATGGTAGGTCCTTCGGGAGTGCTGAGAAACAAAGGGAACTGGGCGTACAAATCCATAGATTCCTGAAGGTTTCAACACAGGTAGACAGGGTGGGAAAGAAGGCATACGGGATGCGTGACTTCATCAGCCATGGTGTAGATGATATAAATGTGAACCATTGCAGCAAAGACCTTACAGATGGTTTGCACAGACAGCATTATTCTAGTCACAAATTCCTCTTTCCCTGTGAAGGTCCATCCTGCTGAATATTAGATACAGCTGGGCTATGGAGAAATGTTGAGCAGATGGAGTGTAATGTGGGGGAGTGTGACCTTGTTCACTTTCACAATAATCATTCGAATGTGACTGAAGCATTCTTAAGCCAAAATGGCATCACTCCCCAATTGGTTTAAGCCTGAAGGTGTGTTCTTGTCAATATCCTTTTAAATAATCAATTTTACATAAGAATGACACACTATCAACCTGTCAATGCAATCTTCTCATCTGTGAATAGGGAATGAATCCGTCTTTGTTACTGCATTCACTTTCCTGTAGTCGACTCAGAATCTAATCAAACTGTTTAGTTTAGGAACCAACACCACAGGAGAACTCCAATTACTCTGACAGTTTAATCAATTGATTCTCTGTCATGTATTGAATTTACTTTGTTAATTAGACCTATTTCTCTGGCTTCAAGCAAAATGGGTTTTGTTTTATTTTGTCTGAACTATCTACACCCACATCATGTTCAATTCATGTGCTACATTCAGGTGTACATTTAAAACCATGTATTGGAGCAGTATCATGGATTGGTGGTGCTGGAAGAGCACAGTAGTTCAGGCAGCATCCAAGGAGCAGTAAAATCGAATTTTCGGGCAAGAGCAGTATCAGGCCATTCAGCCCATCGGGTCAATTCTGTCATTCTATCATGTTTGATTGGTTTCTCAACCCCATTCCCCCCTGTTCTCTGCATTACTCTCCATCTTCTGACCAAATAAGAGCCTATCTATCATATTCTTAACTACTCTTAATGACTGGGCCTCCATAGAACACTGTGACAGTGAGTTCCACAGGTCCACCACCCTCTTGCTGATCAAATTTCAGCTTGTCTCAGTTCTGAAGGGTCATCCCTTCAATCTGAGGCTGTGCCCACGGTTACCCGTCTCTCCGACGTCACAGTCACTCGATCCACACCTCTCAGGATTCTTTAAGTTTCAATGAGATTCCCCTCATCCTTCTAAACTCCATTGATTGGAGACCCAGAGACCACAACCACTACTCATGTAAATTTCTATGTATTATCTGAAGAATCTCACTATATCTCTCTTTTGATCTTTCTCAGAATGAAAAAATACAGTGTTGGCCAAGTAAAATAGCTGTTTCTGGTCACTAATGTTTTCTGAATCCCGACGTGTCCTGACCTGGGTATCTCATGTGCTGCCCCCAATATCTCCCTATGGTAGCTGGGTGGTAGGAGTATCCAAAGTCTAACCAACCATTCTTCATCTGCAGGTCTATGACGGGGGTCTCCATTTAGACATCAGTACTTCATTCTGAAGATAATAGCACTCTGAAACCCCTTCAACCTCGATCACAGGCTGACTGCTCATTTATTTCATTCAGGATCTGTTTTTTGGATCTGCTGTCATTCGTGACATCGCACCAAACACTCCACCTGTATTATTGTCACCCTTTCGGAAAGTTTCAGCGATCCTTTCACTTGCTGTGGTGTCATATCAACCCTTATTGATGGATTTTGTTTAACCATTGCCCTGGTTACCTCACACAAAGGAGAGAGACCAGGAACCTGTTCCTGTCATTGTTCTGTTTCTTGGCCCTCCTTTGGATATTCTGTAATTATCGGGGAAGCTACTGCCTTTAGTCCTGACAAATCATTCCTCAGAAGGAAATTGCCTCCCTCAACAGGGAATGTTTTCCCTACTCCAACAATTACTTCTCATGGTAATAAATCACATTCCAGTTGCACTTTATACAATGGAGTGGAATATCCCATTGATTAATATATTAGCCCCCATCAAGCTCTGTGGTGAGAAAATCAATTCTTTCTCCAGCAAAAGTGATTGTTTTGCCCCTGTATCTCTCAGTTGGATTCTGGGTTTAGCTGAAGAAAAGGGAGTCACCATTCCTTTTGATAAAAATTCTGTCAACCTCTCATCTACCTTCCAACTTCCTTTACTAATGACAGAATTCACCTCCAGCCTTTTTGTTATAGTTACAGCTACAGCCTGCTCCGTGGGATTATCTGTTTGTGTTCCCTTCTCTGACTCCTTTTTACTAACTTCTGTAAGTCCCATGGGTCTACCTCACAACTTCCAACATTCCAAACGTACATGGCCCACCTTATTCCCAGAGAAATATTTCAGCTTCTGATCATCACTTCCATCCTCAGCAATTTCCTTCTTAATCTGAGAAGGAGTTCTCGGGCTGTTCCCTACTGTCCATTCTCTCCCCTGGCTCCCTGCCTTCCTCACACTCTCCCAATTTTAATTTTTCTCCCATTTCTGGGGCTGACTGAGAAAGCTTTCTGGATCAGTTATCATTGTAGCTGCTTGTCTTGTGGTTGGCCTTTGGTCTTCTACATGAATTTTGATTCTGGAAGGAAAGGAAGTCATAAATTCTTCTCAAAGAATAATTTCTCTGGGAGCATTGTAAGTACTCTCAGCTTTCAGTGTTCTTATCCACTTGCCAACATTATTTTGTTGAACTCTCCCAAACTCAATAGAAGTTTCTCTAGGCTGTTTCCTTAACTTCTGTAACCTCTGCCTATATGTTTCTGAAACCGACTCATATGAGTTTTGAATAGTCATTTTCCCCTCCTCCTGATCGTGAGAATGCTACTCTGACAGGGATGTAGAAATCTCTTATGCTTTCCCACTTCATTTACTTTGCATGGGCAAGCTCCAGTCTGCTTTTGTCCACCTCACTTGTGTTGCTATCTTCTCAAACAACATGGGAAATGTTTCCACATCATTCTCTTCAAGGTTTTTCAAAGGCTTCACTATCTTCAACATAAAGTCATAGTTATGAAGTGATATAGCACAGAAACAGTCCCTTCGGCCCACCATTTCTGTGCTGACCAACAAACACCAAACTGCACTAATCCCATGAACCTGCACTTGACCCATAGCCAACATGCCCTGGCATTTTAAGTGCTTGTCTGGATGCTTCTTAAATGTTGTGAGAGTACCTGCCTTCACCACCCTCTCAGGCAGCCTGTCCCACAACTGTATCGCCTGAGTGAAAAAAATTTGCTCAAATCCCTTCTAAACCACTTAATCCTCACCTTAATCTTATGCCTGCTGGCCTTAGACACATCTTCCATGGAATAAAGATTATCATGATCTACTTTGCCTTCCACAATTTTGTGTACCTCAATCAGGTGCACCCCTCAGCCTCCCCTGCTCCAGGGAAAACAAACCCAGCCTCTCCAGTCTTTCCTCATAACTGAGACTTTCCATCCCAGGCAACGTCCTGGTGTATCTCTTCTGTCCCCTGTTCAATGCAAACATGTCCTTCCGATAGTGTGGTGACCAGAACTGCACACGGTATTACAGCTGTGGCCTAATCAGGGCTCCGTAAAGTAGCAACAAACTTCTTTGTTCCTAACTTCTGCACCCTGGCTGATGAATTCACGCATCCCGTGTGCCCTTTTCACTCCTCTGTCTACCTGTGCTGACACCTTCAGGAATCAATTCATTTGTACACCCAGGTCCCTTTGTTTCTCAGCACTCCTGAAGGACCTACCATTCATTGTGTCTATCCTTCCCTTATTAGACCTACCTTGCACTTATCAGGATTAAATTCCATCTGCCATTGATGTGTTCAGTTTACCAGCTGATCAATATCAGACTGTAGCCGGAGACCATGCTCCTCACTAATAACAACACCAACAATTTTTATGTCATCTGCAAATTTACAAATAATACCGTGTATAATCACATCCAATTGGTACTGTATACAGTAAACAGCAAGGGTCCTAGCACTGTTTCATACAGTGCAACACTGGTCCCAGGCTTTTAATCCTCCACCAACCCTCTTTGCCTCTTACTTGGAAGCTGGTTTTAAATCCTAACCTGCCTTGGATTCCAATGGGCTCTTGGCAAGCCTTCTATATGGGTCCTTGTCAAAGGCCTCTCTGAAGTGAAGGGTCTATGCCTGAAACGTCAACTCTCCTGCTCCTCAGACGCTGCCTGACCTGCTGTCCTTTCGCAACACCACACGTTTTGTCTCCTGATAAACCGTATCGGCTTCACGACCCCATCACTAGATTTATTCACCTTTCCAAAACACTCAGTTAACTTATTCAGAGGGGATTGCCCTTTCGCAAATCTGTGCTGGCATCCCTGTCTTTCCAAGTGTTGGTTAATCTTGTTCCTCAGAATTGTTTCCAATACTTTCCCTTCCACGGACGTCAGATGAATTGGTCTGTAATCAGTCTTCCCCCAATTAAGGCACTTAACTTGTGTACTGTCTTTATCCCTTTCCATTAACCCTTTGAAATTTACAGAGTTGTGGTCTCTGTGCTCACCCATTAACACTTCAACCACCTGACCGGCTTCATTCCCTAAGGTTAGATCTAGCACTACCCCATCTCTACTGGGACCATTTACAAACTGGTACAAAATGATCTCCTGGATAGAATTTAAAAATTCCATCATGTCTAATCCTTTCACACAAAGGCAATCCCAGTTAATGATCACAAAGTTGAAATTCCCTCCTAATGTAACCCTATTCCTCCAACAGCTCTCTGTGATTTGCCGACATATATGCTCTTCTATCTCCCTCTGACTATTGGGAGGCCAGCAGTACAATCCCAGCAAAGTGATGGCACCTGTTTCATTTCTTAGATCAACCCAGATGGCCTTATTTGAAGACACTTCTAAGTCATCATCCCTCATTACTGCAGTGATGGTTTCCTTTATGAATAATGTAATGCCCCTGCCTCCCTGTTGCATCACACACCCCCGCCCACCCCCTCCATCTCACCTGAAACATCTATACCTTGGAATGTTAAGCTGCCAGTCCTGTCCTTCCTACATCTATGTCTCGGTGATTGCAACAATATCGTATTCCCACATGCTGATCAATGTTATATGTTCATCTGCTTTACCAGTCAAGCTCCTTGAATGAAATTAGATACAATTTAACTTTTTGGTCCTCACATGTTCCGTATCCTGCCTATGTCTTCCTGCTGATCACTGTCTCTGTAGTGGGCGTAATCATGGCATCGTGGGTGATGTCACCAAAATAAGTGACGCACACAGTTGGGGATGGGGCTGAGGGGAAGTAGTGCATCTGCGGGGAAGGACATGAGGCACAGTGTGACGTTTGAGGCGTGTTTGTTGGAGGTGTTAATGTAAGTGACGTCAGTGGGGGTGGTATGGCTGAGGCACCGGCAACTACAGGGGCAGAAGTGACCTCATGGGTAGTCTTCGCAATTGCCTGAAACATTGACTCTCCTGCTCCTCGCATACGGCCTTACCTGCTATGCTTTTCCAGCACCAGTCTTTTTGAATCTCCCAATCCATGGTCAAGCTAAATGCTCCATTAATACTACAATGGCTTTGCTATATCCTAACCAAATTTCTGCATTTATATTATCCAACACCTGAGAGCTGCTGTCAAGGGGCCTGTATACAGCACCTATTACAGCTTTAGATCCTTTCCTGCTCCTCAGTACCACAGAATGATTTCCCCTCATGGTATCCTCCCTCATCATTTTGTTTCTGATCAGTAAGTCTACTCCACCTCCTCTTCCATTTCCCCCGTCCATCCGGTAAACTTTATAACCCAATATAACCACAACCACCCTGCAGAGATATCTCAGTAAAGGCTGCTAGATCATGATCTCCAATTTGAGTTGTGCCTGCAGTTTACTTAATGTATTTTTTATGCTCTTTGTTTTTGTGTCTCAAACTCATGTTTGGGCCATTCACTGGAACCTGCTCCTCAGCACTCATGCTGTATTCTCCTGTTTATTATTTCTCTCTTTCTGTTTAATTCATCCACTTCTCATAGCTTTGATTTATCTGCTGGACCTGAAGTCGGATTCCTGACAGTTTCTTTACTCTGTCATGTTACTTGATATTGAAACTGTATTGACATCCCCCATTCCCCCATTTACTGGTTTGAAGTCCTTGTGCCCACCCCTATCTGGCCTTACTCGTGGGACATTGGTGCCAGGTCCGTTCAAGTGAAGCCTTTCCCAATACTGATGCCAGTGGCCCATGAATTAGAACCTCTCTTTCCCAAACCACTCCTTTTGCCATCCATTCACTCCCTGAATTTTCTTAAGTCTTTGCCAAATTGTCTGTCTCTCAGTTAATATTCCAGTGATTATAATCCTTGAGGCCCTGTTCTTTAGTTGTGTTCCTCATTTCTGATATTCCCCAAACAGGACCTCTTGCCTATTTTTACTGTTGTTATTAGTCCCAATATGAATCCCAACTGGATCCTCCCCCTTCTACTCCAATATACTTTCAAACTGGTTTAAGATATCCCTCACCTTGGCATCAGACAGGCAACACACCGTGTGAGACGCTTAAATTTGCTCTCAAATGGTGCTATCAGACCCATCATAATTGAATCCCCTTCTTCACTTTGTGCAATGGTCAGTTTGCCCATCCACCCTGCAGTCCTTTCCCTCATCCATGCAGGAAGTAAACATCTCATTCCTGTTGGAGCAGGTCAAGAGCTGAGGCTCCAGCAATGCCAAATTCAGGTTGCATTAACCTGCTTCCTTGTAGTCACACTCTTCTGTCTCTGACTACTGGCCATCATTTGAAGGATCTAACCGACAGGGTGTGACTGCCTCCTGAAACACAGTGTCCCTCCCTGATGTGTCACAGTGTTCAGGCTCAGACTCCAGTTCATAATATCTGAGCTGGAGTGTCTTGAGAAAACAACATTGGCTGAAAATATGGTCACTCTGAGCAACAAGACATTCAAAAAAGTTCCACGCAAAAGATTCTTTATAAACATGGAAGCATTCATTTCAGAAAAGTGTTTGCCTGCAATCAGGAATTAGAGGTAGGAGACAGAGAAGAAAGATAATGTATGTGTCCTCCAATGTGCAAGATGTGAACTGTGGGATCTATGCTGGGAGTTTGACTTTTCACAATATTTCTCAATGACTTGGAGGACGGAATGGAGAGCAATATATTCAGGATTGCTGACCACACTGAGTGAGGCAGCTTGGAGGAGGTTACGGAGATAGGGAGGCTAGAGGGCAGGGGGGGATTTGAGAACAATGATGAACATTTGAAAATTGAGGTGTTGCTGAACTGGGAGATAATGCAGGTCAGTGAGAACAGGAGGTGGGGAGCTGGCGATGGGAAAATGCAACTTGGTGTGAGTTCAGATACAAATGTCCGTTTTTTTTACACAGAGGCTGATGCGCATATGGAATGAGCTGCCAGCAGAAGTTTATGAAGGGTGGTGGCTGTGATGGGGGCCAGGACAACATTGGAATAGACATGTTCGGAGTCCCGTGGACATGGCGGGGATTTTCAGTGGCTTTGTAATTTGTAGGTCAGCCTCAAAGATGAGACCAACGTTGTAAAGAATCTGTTTGAGCAGTAGACAGTAGCAGTAGACAAGATGGGATGGAGTTCATACCGGGAGCTGAAGTGGAGGGCTTTGATTTTCTTAATATGTTTCACAGTGAGGCTGGCTCCTCGATACTGACTGCTCTTAGCTGCTGTTCTTTTTACTTACCATTAGAGAGTAGAGTTATAGACACATCGAGTCCTACAGTACGGAGACAAGCCCTTTGACCCAAACTGGTCAATGCCGACCAAAATCTCCATCCACACTAACCCCATTTCCCTGCACTTGACCCATATCCTTCTAATTCTTTCCTATCCATGTGTTTGTCCAAATGCCTTTTATATATTGTTAATGTACCTGCCTTAACCACTTCTGCTGGCAGCTCATTCCATATGCATACCACCTTCTGTGTAAAAAACGTGTCCCTCAGGTTCCCTTTTATTCTTCCTCCTCTAACCATAAACTAATGCCCTCTAGTCCTCGATTCCCCAACCTTGGGGAAAAGGCCGATTGCATTCTCCTACCCATGCTTCTCATGATCTTATATCATTCTATAAGGTCACCCCCTCAGTCTCCTAAGCTTGAAAGAAAAAAGTCTTAGTTTGTCCAACATCTTCCTACAACTCAGACCATCGAGTCCAGGCAACGTCCTTGTAAATTTCTTTTGCACTCTTTCCACTTGAATAACATCCTTCCTTTAGCAAGGTGACCAAAACTGAACACAATACTTCAAATATAGCCTGAAAAACGTCCTGCGTAAATGCAACATAACTTCCCAACATCTATACTCAGTACCCTGACTGATGAAGGGTAGTGTTCCAAAAGCCTTCTTCACTGCCCTGTGATTCCACTTTCAGAGAACTATGGCTTAGTTGGGTGGCACAGTGGCTCAGTGGTGAGCACTGCTGTCTCACAGTGCAAGGGACCTCAGTTTGATTCCCACCTTGGGTGACTGTCTATGTAGAGTTTCCACATTCTCCCTCTGTAGGTTTCCTCCCACAGTCCAAAGATGTGTAGGTTAGGTGAATTGGCGATGCTAAATTGCCCATAGTGTTAGGTGCATTAGTCAGGTATACATGTAGGGGAATAGGTCTGGCTGGGTTACTTTTTCGAGGGTCAGTGTAGACTAGTTGTGCCGAAGCGTCTGTTTCCATACTGTAGAGAATCTAATCTAAAAAAAACCATGAACCCGAACTCCAAAATCTCTCTGTTCCATTACACTCCTTCAGGCCCTACCATTCACCATGAAACTCCTACCTTGATTTAACTTTTTAAAATGCAAGAGCTCACACTTACCCATACTAAACTCCATTAGCCATTTCTCTGCCCACTTCTCCAGCTGATCAAGGTCCTGCTGCAATTTCTGATAACCTTCCTCACTGTCCACGATACTGCCTCTTTTAGTGTCATCTGCAAACTTACTAATGATTTTCACCCAAATCATTGATATAGATAATAAACAGTAATGGTCCCAGCACCGAGCCCTAAGGCACTCCACTACTCACAGGCCTCCAGTCTGACAAGCATCCTTCCACTATTACCCTCTGCTTCCTAGCATCAAGCCAAATGTGTATCCAGTTTTCCAGCTCATCTCAGACTCCATACGATCTAACCTTCCAATGCAGTCTACCACATGGAAACTTATCAAAGGCCTCACTGAAATCCATGTAGACTACATCTACCACCCTACCCTCATCAAACTTCCTGGTCACTTCATAAAAGAACTCCAATAAATTTGTGAGGCACGATCTTCCACTCTCAAAGCCATGCTGACTACTCCTTTTCAAACCCTATCTTTCCAAATGTATGTCTATCGCATCCCTCAGAATCTTCTCAGGTAGCTTACTTACTACAGATGTTAAGCTTACTGTCTATATTTCCCAGACTTTTATTTTGCAGTCCTTCTTGAATAAGGGCACAACATTCACTACCCTCCAATCTTCAAGGACTTTACCTGTGGTGAACGATGATGCAAAAACATCAACCACGCGCCCCTTAATTTCTTCTCTAGCCCTCTTGCAGTATCATGGATATATCTGGTCGAGACCAGGATATTTATCCACCTTCATGTATTCTAATACATCCAATACCTCCTCTTCTGTGATATGGACTGTCCCCAAGATATTGCCACTAACTTCCCCAAGTTCCTAAGTCTTCATGTCTTTTTCCATGGTAAACACAGAGGAGAAATATTAATTGAGAACCTTGCCCATCTTCTGTGGATCTACACATACATGTCGACTTTGGTCCTTGAGAGATCCTATTCTCCCTCTCATTTTTTTTTTCCTTTAACACACTTAAAGTACCTCTTTATCCATCTGATAGTCTCAGCCAAGGCTATCTCTTGCCCCCTTTTCACCCTCCTTATTTCCTTCTTCACTAGACTCCTGTATTTCCTGTATGCCTCCATTGATCTCAGCTGTCAGTACCTGATCCATGCCTCCTTCTTTATTCTGGTCAAAGCCTCAAACCCTGTCATCCAGGGTTTCCTAATCCTGCTAACTTGTCCCTTCACCCTCACAGGAGCATACAGACCTTGAACTCTAGCTATTTCACTTTTAAAGGCCTCCCACTTGCCCAAGGTCCCTTTACCTGCAAACAAACTATTCCAATCTACCCGTACAAGCTCCTGACTAATTCCAACAAAATTCACCTTGACCTAATTTAGAACTTGAAAATGACCAGTTTTGTCCCTCTCCATAACTATTTTAAAATTAATAGAATGATGGTCCTCTTGCAGCATGTGGGAGTTAAGGGTCACCACGGGTGTCCTTGCTGTCTTCACCTGTGAGAAGTGCACCCAACACCAGTTCCTCAAAGACCACGTTAGGGAACTGCAGCTGGAGCTGAAGAACTTCGGATCACTCGGAAGTGATAGGAGATTCAAATGTTACAGGAACAGGTAGGAGATTTTGTGGTCTTGAGCAAGACCCCCGCATGGTATGGTGCCTCCCAAGTGCCAGGGTCAGGGATGTCTCTGATCAAATCGACAGGATTGTAAATGAGTAGGGAGAACAGTTAGAAGTCGTGGTACACATTAGTGCCAATGACACAGGTAGGGAAAGGGATGAGGACCTGAAAAGAGAATATAGGTCATTAGGTTGGAAGCTAGAAGGCAGGACAAGCAGTCTAGTAATCTTAGGATTGCTACCGGTACCACTTGCTAGTGAGGCTAGGTACAGACAGCGAGTGCAGATGAGCATATGGCTGCAGAGCTGGTGTGAAAGGGAGGGCTTCATTTATGTGGATCATTGGGATACCTTCTGGGGAAGGTGGGACCTGTACCATTGGTGCCCCACCGCCTGAACTGGAGGGGCACCAATATCCTGGCAGGAGGTTTGTTAGAGCACTTCAGAAGGGTTTAAACTAGATTGGCAGGGGGGGTCGGAAACTAGGCTATGGATCAGATGATGGCGTAGTTCGCGAACATCCAGATACAGCATCTAGAGAGTCTATGAGGAGGGAGAGACAGTTGATTGGACAAGGTGCAGTAAGTGTGATGGGTTGAATTGTGTCTATTTTAATTCAAGAAGTATCAGGAATAAGGGTGACAAACTCATAGCATGGATCAGTACTTGGAACTATAATGTTGTGTCCATTACAAAGACTTGGATATCACAGTGGCGGGAATGGTTGTTGGATGTATCACGGTTTAAATGTTTCAAAAGACAGAGAGGTGGAGGTCAAAGAGATGGAGGAGTGACATTGTTAATCAGGGATAGTATCACAGCTGCAGAAAGGGAGATCGTCAAGGAAGGTTTGTCTACAGAGTCAGTATGGGTGGAATTCAGGAACGGGAAAGTAGCAGTCGCTTTACTGAGAGTTTCCAAAGCAACCACGACATGGAGGAGCAGATTGGGAGGCAGATTTGAAAAGGTGCACAAGTCACAGGGTTATTGTCATCGGTACTTTTAACTTCTCTCATACTGACTGGAACATCCTTAGTTCAAACTGTTTGGATGGAGCAGTTTTTGTCAAGTGTGTCCAGGAAGTGTTCCTGATGCAATATGCAGATAGGCTGATTGGAGGGGAGGCCATTTTGGATTTGGTGCTTGCAATGAAACATGTTAGGTGTCAGATCTCTCTGTGGGGCAGCGTTTTGGTGATAGTGATCACACTCCCTGACCTTTACTGTAGTCATGGAGAGGAATAGGAGCAGATGATATAGGAAAGTGTTTAATTGGGGAAAGGGAATTGCAATGCTATTAGGCAGGAACTGGGCACCCTAAATTGGGAATAGATATTCTCAGGGAAATTCATGACAGAAATGTGGGGACTGTTTAGGAAGCACTTGTTGATACTGCTGGAGAGTTTTGTCCTGCTGAAGCAAGGAAGGGCTGGTAGGTTGAAGGAACCATGGATGAAAATGGATGTGGAACATATAATCAAGAGGAAGAAGAAAGCTTACTTAAGATTGAGGAGGCAAGGAGCGGAAAAGGCTTTAGAGGGTTACAAGGTAGTCAGGAAGAAACTGAAGAATGGAATTAGGAGAGCTGGAACGGGGCAGGAAAGAGCTTAAGTGGGTAGGATTAAGGAAAACCCTAAGGCACTCTACACTTACATGAGGAACAAGAGGGTGGCCAGAGTGAAGGTAGGGATGACCAGGGATAGTGGAGCGAACTTGCACCTGGAGTCAAAGGATGTAGGGGAGGTCCTTCATGAATACTTTGCTTCAGTATTCGCTACTGAGAGGGACCTTGTCGTTTCTAAGGACAGCGTGAAACAGACTAAAATACGAGAACTGGTTGATGTTAGGAAGGAGGATGTACTGAAAAGTTTGAAAAACATAAGGATAGACAAATTCCCTAGGCCAGACAGGAGATATCCTAGGTTACTACGGGAAGTGAAGGTAGAGATTGCTGCACCTTTGGCGATGATCTTTGCATCCTCACTGTCCACTGGAGTCATGCCAGATGTTTGGAGGGTGGCAAATGTTATTCCGCTCTTCAAGAAAGGGAATAGGGATAATCCTGGGAATTACAGAGCAGTCAGTCTTACATCAGTAGTGGGCAAAGTATTGGGGAGGCTTCAGAGAGACAGGATTTATGATTACTTGGAAAAGCATAATTTGATTAGAGATAGTCAGCATAGCTTTGTAAGGAGCAGGTCATACCTCATAAACCCCATTGAATTATTTGAGGGCGCAACAAAACACATTGATGAAGATAGAAAAGTGGATGTGGTGTCCATGGATTATAGCAAGGTATTTGATTAGGTTCCTCATAATAGGCTCATTCAAAAAGTAAGGAGACAGGGATACAGGGAAATCTGGCTGTCTGGATACAAAATTGGCTCACCCATAGAAGACAGAGGGTGATAGTAGATAGAAAATATTCAGCCTGGAGCTCCGTGACTGGTGGTGTTACACAGGGATCTATCTGGAGCCTCTGCTCTTTGTGATTTTGATAAGTACTTGAATTAGAAAGTGGAAGGCTGCGTTATAAAGTTTAGGCAAAGGTGATGACTGCAGATGCTGGAAACCAGAGTTTAGATCAGAGTGGTGCTGGAAAAGCACAGCAGGTCAGGCAGCATCCGAGGAGCAGGAAAATCTACGTTTTGGGCAAAGGCCCTTCATCAAGAATGGAGGCAGTGAGCTTCTGGGGTGGAGAGATAAATGGGAGAGGTGTGGGGCTGGGGAGAAGGTAGCAAAGAGTACAACAGGTGAATGGGTGTGGGGATGGGGGTGATAAGTGAAAGGGGAGGGTGGAACTTCCCACCTCTCATCTCCACCCTCGCCTCTGACCTATCACCTCCATCCCCACCCCCATTCACCTACCGTGTTAGAAAGCTTGTCAATAACACGAAGGTTGGTGGAGTGGTGGATAGTGTGGAGGGGGTTTGTAGTTTGCAAAATGACATTGACAGAATGCAGAACTGAGCTGATAAGTGGCAGGTGGAGATTAACCTGGAAAAGTGTGAAACAATTCATTTTGGAAGGCCGAATTTGAATGCAGATTATAGGGTTAAAGGCAGGATTCTTTGCAGTGTGGAGGAACAGAGGGATCTT
The DNA here is from genome assembly GCF_047496795.1 of Chiloscyllium punctatum. Classification (NCBI taxonomy): domain Eukaryota; kingdom Metazoa; phylum Chordata; class Chondrichthyes; order Orectolobiformes; family Hemiscylliidae; genus Chiloscyllium; species Chiloscyllium punctatum. The sequence continues at coordinate 177,654 of NW_027310081.1, read as the reverse complement.
GGGGTCCACATCTATAGATCTCTCAAAGTTGCCACCCAAGTTGATAGGATTTTTAAGAAAGCATATGGTGTGTTGGCTTTCATTAACAGGAAGATTGAGTTTAAGAGCTGCGAGGTTATGCTGCAACTCAATAAAGCCCTGGTTAAACCACACTTGGAATATTGCGTTTAGTTCTGGTTGCTTCATTATAGGAAAAATATGGAAGCTTTCGAGTGTTCAGAGGAGATTTACCAGGATGCTGCCTGGACTGGAGGGCATGTTTTATGAAGAAAGGTTGAGGGAGTTCGGGCTTTCTCATTGGAGTGAAGAAGGATGAGAGGTGACTTGATAGAGGCGTACAAGATGATAGCTTAAAAATATGTTGCTGGAAAAACGCAGCAGGTCAGGCAGCATCAAAGGAGGAGAATCGACGTTTCGGGCATAAGCCCTTCTTCAGGAATCTTCAAGCCCCTGAAGAAGGGCTTATGCCCGAAACGTCGATTCTCATTCTCCTTTGATGCTGCTTGACCTGCTGCATTTTTCCAGAAACACATATTTAAGCTCTGATCTCCAGCATCTGCAGTCCTCACTTTCTCCACGTAAAAGATGATGACAGGCATAGATAAAGTAGATAGCCAGAACCTTTTTACCATGTCAGAAAGTGCATAATTTTAAGGTGGTTGGAGAAAGATTTACGGGAGATGTCAGAGTTAAATTCTTTACACAGAGAATGGTGGGGCGTGGAATGCACTGCCAGCGGTGGTAGTAGAGTCAGATACATTAGGGACATTTAAACAACTCTTGAATACGTAAATAGAGGATAATACAATGTAGACTATGTAGGTTAGTCTGATCTTGGAATATGATAAAAGGCCATCACAGCATCGAGGGCTGAAGGGTCCACACTGTGCTGGACAGTTCTATGTTCTATGTTCTGTGTTCTATGGCCACTGGTCCCAAAGTGCTCCCCCACTGACACCTCCATCAACTGTCCTGCCCTATTTCCCAAGAGTATGTCATGTTTTGCCCCCTCCCCTGGCAGAGCCTCAATATACTGCTTGAGGAAACTTTCCTGGATGTGCTTAACAAATTCCAGCCCATCTAAGCTCTCAACATTCTGGCAGTCCCAGTCTATGTTAGGAAAATTGAAATCGCTTACTATGACAACCCTTTGCTCATGCAGGTCACTCCATCTCCCTGCATATTTGTTCATTTAATTCCCATTGACTTTTTGGGAGCCTGTAGTACAAGCCCAATAAAGTCACCATGCCTTTCTGATTTCTTAGCTCCATTCACAAAGCCTCACTGGATGGCCCTTCAGTTATTTATTTTCTGACTACTGCCATGATACTCACCCTAATCAAAAATGCAACCCCCCCTCCCCTTCTTCCATCACCTCTGTGCTGCCCCTTGCACCTCCACATTCCCTGCCAGTCCTGTCCCTCCCTGAACAATGTTTCTCTAATGGCTATAATATCCCAGACCCACATACCAATCCGTGCCCTGTGTTCATTGGCCTTACCTGTCAGCCCTCTTGCATTGAAATAAATGCAATTTAATTCAACAGGTATTCCTTGCTCCCTGACACATTCCTGCCTGATCTGTCTCTTCAACTTACTATTTCTGATTACTCCTTTGAGCCTCGCACTTGCCTCCCTGCTTTTGAGGCTGCAGCCACCTGCTAATCTACATTAAACCCTCCCTTGTAGCACTAGACTCTGACCACAGCAGAAAGCCCCATTGTAAAAAATAACTGCAAAGTCTGTGAGATCGCAAGGTTGAAACTTCACCAAGAGAGGAAGTGAAAGAAGGAGCTCGGAGCAGCTGGACGTTTGTTACTGAGACGGGAGAAAACTGTGAACCATCTGCACTCCCTGGAATCTGACAGCACAGGAGCAGGCCATTCAGCCCATCATGGCTGTGAGTGACCCAATTAGTCCCACTGCCCCTCTCTCTCCGCATCACCAAGCAGGTCTTTCCTTCTCAACTCGAATTCCAATTCCCTCATATTGACCTGGGTCCACAGCACAAGACTGCCCCTAACACGGGCTCCCAATTAACATCTCATTCACACCCACGGTTCCATTCTGTGTGTGGAATGCTCAAGCCTGTCCTCAATATATCCCACGGCAGGAGCCATCACCATTCTGTACAATTCGGTCCCACTGTTGTAAGTTTGATAGACTTTGAACAAATCCAGCAAGTTAAAAATGTGAGAGATGAAGCACTGTGGGACATCAAAAGCAGCACAATTGTACTTCAGCACAAAGTGCAACATCATGGCCCATTGTAATCCTCCATCTACAATTATCATCAAGCCAGGGGATCAACCTTGGTTCAGTGGAGAGTACAGGAGGTCATGTCAGGAGCAGCACCAGCCACACCTGAAGATGAGTTGTCAATCTGGTGAAATTACCAAATAGGACCACTTGCAAAACAGCACATGCTGCAAGTGATAGACCAAGCTAAGCGATCCCAAACCAATGGATCAGATCTAAGCTCTGTTGTCCTGCCACATCTAGTCATGAATGGTGGTAGACAATCAAACAATTCACTGAAGGAGGAGGCTCCACAAACATCCCCATCTTCACTGACGGAGGAGCTCAACACATCCAGAGCAAAAGGTAAGACAGAAGCATTCACAACAATCTTCTGCCAGAAATGCTAAGTGGTTGATCCGTCTCGGCCTCCTCCAGTGGTCCCCAGAGATCAGTGTTCAACCAATTTGATTCATTCCATGTGATGTCAAGAAATGATCGATAGCACTGGATACTGCAAAGGCTACATGCCCTGACAAAATTTCAGCAAAAGCACTGAAAACATGTGCTCCACAAACAGCCACTCCCTGAGCCAAACTGTTCCAACAACATTGGCATGGACCCAGCAATGTGGAAGTTTGCTCAGGTAGTCCCTGTATATAAAAAGCCCGATAAATCCCACCTGGCATATCAGTCTGCTCTCGATCATCAGCAAATTGCTGGAAGTTGTAATCAACAGTGCTATCAAGCAGCACCTGCTGAGCAATAGCCTGCTCAGTGACACACAGTTTGGATTCCATCAGGGGTCACTCAGTTCCTGACCTCCTTACAGGTTTGATCCATCATGGACAAGAGAGCTGAATTCCAGGTGAGGTGTGAGGGACAACCCTTGACATCAAGGTCGTAATCGACTGAAGGAGCCCTGATATACCTGACACATAGGAAGATGGTCATAGTTGTTGGAGGTTAGTCACTTTACATCCAGGATATTTCTGCAGGAGTTCCTCAGGCTCCTGTCCTCAGCCCAACTATCTTCAGTTGCTTTATCAATGACCTTCCCTCCATCATATGGTCAGAAGTGGGAATGTTTGTCAATGATTGCACAGCATTCAGCACCATTTGCAAACCCTCAGATAATGAAGCAGTCCATGTACAAAAACAGCAAGACCTGGACAATATCCCGACTTGAGCTGATGAGTGGCAAGGAACATTCACACCGTAAAAAGGCCAAATAGTGGCTTTTGCCGTCAAGACAGACTTGAGCCGCCATCACTTGATATTTAATGGCCTTACTGTTACTGAATTCCTCACTACCAACATCCTAATTGTTAACAGAAACACAAACGAGCTCACCAAATCATTAGAATGGCTTCATGAGAAGGTCAGACGCTCATCTCCTGACTCCCTAAAGCCTATTCTCTATCTACAAGGAACAAGTCAGGCATGGAAGAATCCCCACTTGCCTAGATAAGTGCAACTCCAACAACATTGAAGAAGCTTGACACCATCCAGTGCAAAGCAACCTGCTTTATTTGCACCACGAATATCCATTCCATCCACCACCAACGCTCTATATCAGCAGTGTGGACCATCTACAAGATGCACTGCAGAAGTATATCAAAGCTCCTTAGATAGCACCTTCCAAACCCATGACCACTTCTATCAAGAGAGACAAGGGCAGCAGATACATTGGAACAGCACCACCTGAAAGTTTCCCTCCAAGCCATTGACCATCTTGACTTGGAAATATATCAGTGTTCCTTCACTGTCGCTGGGTCAAAATCTTGGAACTCCCTCCCGCAGGGCATTGTGGGTCTACATGCAGAACATGGACTGCAGCAGTGCAAAAAGACAGCACATCACCATCTTCTCAAGGGCATTTCAGGGTGGGGATAATTACTAGCCCAGACATCAACACACACATCTCATGAATTAATTTAAAGGATTTATTAAAATACAAGCAACAAGATTGGGAAATGGAAATCAGGGTTCTAAGCATTCCCTCTGCCATCCTGGGGTGTATGTTTACTGGCTTCTATTTGAATGTCCAGTGGGAAACATTGATCATGGTGAGTGTGGGACTCAGTTTCTTTCTGTTGTTTCTTATTGTCCAGGAAAATACCCTGACATAGAGCCTGATCGTGGAAGGTGAAGGAGAGGGGAAGGGATTGGGTCATATTATAAGTGGAGAGGATGAGTCAGTGGGTCACAGCCTGTCCTGTCACTCCAGCTCACACTGATAGCCTGAGGATCTCCTCTCTCTTCTGGGCATTCATGGAATGAGGTTTGTGTCCAAACAAGTCCCCAGTGAGAATAGGCCAACAGCACAGAACTGCCCTTCATTTGACAAGAATCTGCCTATCTTCCTGAGATACCAAACCCTGGTCAATGTGAGAAATGGGGCCACACTCCAGGAGATGACATCTTCTGGGGTCAGGGGTTAACATCCGTTCGAGGGGCAGAACAGAGGGAGATTTACCTTGCATTTAACTATTGCCATTAACAACACTATGGGAAGGAGCGTGACAGAAAAAGATAGACAGAGAGAGAGAGACAGGCAGACAGAAAGAGATAGATGGAGAATGTGTGTGAGACAGGTGGGGTGGAGGAGCATCTGAAAAAGTGAGATTGGGGGAGTGAGTGAGAGATAGAGATGGTGGAGTTGAGGGTTGGAGAGAAATAGTGTGTGAGACGGGGGACGGGGATAGAGAGAGTGGGAGAGAAAGAGACCAAGAAAAAGAGAAAGTGGGTCTGAGACCAAGGAAAAGAGAAAGTGGGTCTGAGAGGATTTAAGAGAGAGTGAGTAGGGTTCAGTGTGATCAAGAGAGAGACGAACAGACAGACAGACAGGAGCAGGAGATGACACAGAATGGCACAGAAGGAGAGAGAGAAAACTGTGAATGAAGGGATATAAAGAGGGAAAAAGAGAGAAAGGAGGAGGAATAGAAAGGGTCTGATACTCAGGTGAAGGCTTTTAACTAGAGCGAGAGAAGGAATGAGTGAGGAAAATGGAGTGAGAAATGGAGAAATTGAAACAGACTGAGGGAGAGTGAGCAAGTTGGAGAGACTAACTATGAGACAGAATGAGAGAGAGAGAATACGAGAGAACCTGAAAAATGGTGAGAGAGAAAGAGGTGGCAGATGTGAGACAGCAAGAGAGGGAGAGAGACAAAGAGAGCGACAGGTTCTGGTTACCACACTTTCAGCAGGATGTGATTGAAAGTGAGAAGGTATGGAGGAGATTTCCCAGGTTGTAGACCTTGGCCTAGAGGGTCTGAGCTATGAGGAAAGATTAGAAAGACTGGGGATGTTTTCCTTGGAGCAGTGAAGGATGAGAGGGGACATGATAGAGGGGTATAAGATTATGAGGGGTAGAGATAGAGTGGATAGGAAGGCACTATTTCGACATGTGGAGGGGTCAGTAACCAAAGGCATAGATTGAAGTTAACAGACATGGACGCATAGAAACCTAGAACAGGTGTAGGCCATTCGGTCCTTTGAGTCTGCTCTGTCATTCTGTATGATCATGGCTGATTCTCTCTCTCAAAGCCATATTCCGCTTTCTCCCCATTCCCCTTGATGCTGATAAAACATCAAAAATGATCCTTTTTTTTCTTGAATATATTCAATGTCCTGTCCTCCACAGCCTTCTGTGTGAGAGAAATCCACAGATCGACCATCCTCTGAGTGAAAAAATGTTTCCTAATCTCAGTCCGAAATGGTCTATCACATTTCCCCTGAGACTGTCCCCTGGTTCCAGACTCCCCAACCAGGGGAAACCTCCTCCCCACATCGAGTCAGTCCTGCCCTGTTGGAATCATTTCAATCCTTGCAAACCTCAGCGAATCCAGGCCCAGTTGAGGAATAAGGCGGAGAGGAAAATTGAGAAGAAATGTTTTCACCCAGAGGGTGGTGGGAGTCTGGAACTCACTGCCTGAAAGGCTGGTTGACTCACAAACTCTCGGAACATTGAAGGAATGTTTAGGTATTCACTTGTCTTGCTGTAGCCCCCAGGGCTGTGAATCAAGAGCTGGAGAATGGGATTTGTGTCATCAGTTCATTGTTGACCAGCACAGAAGCAATGGGCCAAATGGTCTTATTCAGTTTGTTCACTTCAATGACTGTCTGAGACAGACAGAGAGAGAGAAGAGGAAGTGTAAGGGGCTGATGTGGCTCTCTCTGTCTGATGCCATTTACATACTGAGGAACACCCAGTCAGACTTTCACAGGCTGCAGCTTTATAAAGCAGAGCCCAGTGAAGGGAGAGTTTATCAGGAACCAGGCCCAGGGACAGGAGCACACACCATGATTTCACACATCCAGCTGATCTGGCCCCTGGCATTCTGCATCGCAGGTAAAAATCTTTCTCCTTCCACCTTGAATCTTTAGCTGCTCTCCATTTCATTCCAATTCCACTGACTTGTGATTGAAGGCAAAATGCTGAAACCAGAGGAATACTCAGTGTCTCCAACAATCTCTCATTTGACAGGCTCTTTCTGTGACAGTTCTGACTTCACTGTGTTTCTCTCTGACCCCTCAGGTATCAATGGGGACATCATCATGAGCCAGTCTCCCCCGGTGCTGTCGGTGGGACTGGGACAGACCGCAACCATCACCTGTACGGCCAGTCAAAATATTGATAATGATCTTTCCTGGTACCAACAGCAAGAAGGTCAGAAGCCAAGTCTCCTAATCTATGGTGCAACAACTCGATTCACAGGAGTCTCTGAGCGATTCACCGGCAGTGGATATAATATAGAATTCACCCTGACAATCAGTAATGTCCAGGAATTGGATGTCGGTGACTATTATTGTATGCAAGATGATACCTACCCTCTACACAGTGATACAGAGCCATACAAAAACCTGAGTAGACAGAGGATCATCTCCTGCATTTACACATCCCACAGTTACATAAAATATATAATAATCGACACAAAGTCCCACCTCCTGGACTGACAAATTCATAGCTTATATAGAAATGAAACTGAACAAATTACCCCATGCTAACATTGTCACTGTCCACTACACACTCCAGTCCCTGTGGTGTCCACCACTCACTGAAGGCCTCAAGTTTCCCTCTTACACTCCATGGTCACATGGGAAGAGCAGCTGCAAGATTTAACATCGAAAAATAAATTTCACAAACTGCACAAGCTCAGCTGGAAACAACCTAGTGTGAGTGAGAGGGATAGAGAGAAGAGAGAGAAAGAATGAGAGAAAAGGAGAGAAAGAAAGGCATGAGCGAAACAGAGAGACAGAGAGAGAGAGGATGACAGTGGGTGAGAGACAACAAAGAGACAAGGAGAATGTGAGAGTGGTTGAGACAGACAGAGAGAGGGAGAGGGTGGGAGAAACAGACAGAAGCAGAGAGCAGAGGTTTTTGTACAGCCTCTGCACTGGGAACTCTCACTGTGGCTTACTTTCGGTAAAGGAACCAAGCTCAGACTGAGTAAGTAAACCCTTTTAATACAAAACTTGCTGAAACACAAATGCTGAATTGTTGAAGGTGTAAGTGGGGAGCTGCAGTGAATGAAATGGTTGATTGAGGAGCACTGTGTCTAACAGGGTGTCCAGCTGTATCTCTTTAGTTCCATTGCCCCCTTTAAACAGCAAGATATAAGTCAGTCAGTTTTACTCACCGTGTGGAGGAGCTCTGTCCATTTGCAGCCTGTGGTCCCATTCCTGCAGCATGGAGTGTAATCAGTGAGTAGCCTCCTGCCAGTCTCAGTGTGATGGACACGGGCAGAGTTTGATCTGAGCTCTGGCTTCCTGTCCCAGTCTCTGATCTCACTGACCTCAGCAGCAGCAGCAGCAGCAGCACAGTGAGACACCGAGCTCCCACCTCCCCCAGCTTTAACTCTGCTTAATCACACAATCACAGAATTGTTACAGCGCACACGGAGGCCATTCTGTCCATCCTGTCTATACTGGCTCTCTGAATGAGCAATTCACTGAGTGTCATTCTCCTGCCTTCTCCCTGTCACCCTGCATATTGTTCCTTTTCAAATAACAGTCTCATTCCCTTCAGAATGTTTCAATTGAAGCTGCCTCCACCCCACTCTCAGGCAGTGCATTGCACACCTTAACCACTCACTGGCTGAACATGTTTTTCCTTATTTGACTTTTGCTTCTTTTACCAATCACTTCCAATCTGTGGCCTCTCGCTCTCAATCCTTTCAAGAGTTGAAACATTTTTTCCACGTTTGCTCTGATCAAACCCGTCCTGATTTTGAATTCCTCGAACAAATCCCCTCTCAGACATCTCTTCTCCAGTCTATCACATAACTGAGGTTTCTCATTCCTGGAACAATCTTTGGGAGTGTTGTCTACCCTCTCTACAAAACATTGACATCCTCCTGAATTATTTACATTATCTCACCCCATCAGGATTTCACAGACCTCTATCTGGTCACCCCTCAGCTTCCTGCACCTCAGGGTCCAGCCTCTCATAGTCATTGAGTTGTATGGCACTGAAATAGACCCTTCGGTCCAATTCCTCTGCGCCGACCAGATATCCTAAACTGATTGAGTCCCCTTTGCCAGTATTTGGCCCATATCTCTTAAAATGGTTCCTATTCATGTGTACATCCAAATGTCTTTTAAATGCTGTAATTGTATGCGCCACATTCACTTCCTCTGGCAGCTTGTTCTATATATGCACCGCCGTCTGCATGAAAATGTTACTCCTCGGACCCCTTTTGAATCTTCCGCTCTCCTCTTAAACCTATGCCTCCAGATTTGGACTCGCCCGTCTTAGGGAAAAGACCTTAGCTGTTTACCAAATCTGTGCCCCTCATGGTTTTTTAAATCTCTGTCAGGTCACCTCTGAGCCCCAGACTATTCAGTCTCTCCCTCTTGCTCAAACCCTCCACTCCTAGCAAACTCCTTGTAAATAATTTCTGCACCTTTTCCTGTTTAATAACATCCTTCCTGTGCATCCGAACTGCTAGGGCTCTGTTCGACAACACTCCCCAGGGTGCTACTATTAATCCCCAGGGTCCTACAATGAATCCCCAGGGTCCTACCATTAATCCCCAGGCCCTACCATTAATCCCCAGGGCCCTACCATTAATCCCCAGGCCCTACATTAATCACCAGGCCCTACCATTAATCCCCAGGGCCCTACCATTAATCCCCAGGCCCTACCATTAATCCCCAGGCCCTACCATTAATCCCCAGGCCCTACCATTAATCCCCAGGCCCTACCATTAATCCCCAGGGCCCTACCATTAATCCCCAGGCCCTACCATTAATCCCCAGGGCCCTACCATTAATCCCCAGGCCCTACCATTAATCCCCAGGCCCTACCATTAATCCCCAGGGCCCTACCATTAATCCCCAGGCCCTACCATTAATCCCCAGGGCCCTACCATTAATCCCCAGGCCCTACCATTAATCCCCAGGGCCCTACCATTAATCCCCAGGCCCTACCATTAATCCCCAGGCCCTACCATTAATCCCCAGGGTCCTACCATTAATCCCCCGGCCCTACCATTAACTGTGTAAGTCCTGCCTTTCCAAAATGCAACATCTTGCACTTATCTAAATTGAACACCATCTGTCACTCCTCAGCCATTGGCCGAACTGATCAAGGTCCTGCTGTACTGTGAGATAATCTTCTTCATTATCCACTTCACCACCAATTTTGATGTAATCTGCAAACTTACTAAACTTACCTACTATATTCACATCAAGATCATTTATTTAAATCATGAAAATAGTAAGCCCAGCACTGATATTTATGGCACATCGCTGGTCACAGACTTCCAGTCCAAAAAGCCGCCCTCTACCACCACCCTTTGTCTCCTGCCTCAGGTCATTTTTTTATCCAAATGAGGAGCTCACCCTGGAACTCATGTGATCTAACCTTCCTACTCAGTCTACCATGGCTAACCTTGTCAAATGCTTTGTTCAAATCCAGGTGGACAATGTCAATTGCTCTGCCTTCATCAATCTTCTTTGCTTCCTCTTCAAAAAAACTCAATCAAGTTAGTGAGAAATGATTTCCAATCCACAAAGCCACATTAACTATCCCTTTATGTCCTCCAGATTCCTCACGCAGTCCAAAGATATCTAAGTTAGATGGATTGGTCATGCTAAATTGCCCAAAGTGTACAGGAATGTGCAGGCTAAGTGAATTAGCCATCTTTAAGGGGACCTATTCACTCCCTAGTTACACTTTTGCCCTTTTCTTATTTACAATATTTCGACCACTACTGTCTCAAAACAGCAAGGAATTGAGTGCCATTCCACAAATATACCTCGACTGTCCCTGAACTACGAGCTTTATGATTCACTTCAGGACTTTGCTGCAACCTTTAACCCCAGTTCATTCACTCTGATGTGTTCTTACCCAACGGAAGTCTGTGTTTTCCCAAGTGAATCATTTCGAATCTGGATTCCTTTTCCATGGTCAACCTCAAGCTTATGATACAATGATCACTCTTCCCTTAATATCCTCGCACTGACACTTGATTTACTTGGGCCTCCTCATTCCCAAGATCCAGGTGTAACAGAGCCTCCTTTCTCATTGGACTGGAAACACACAGCTGGAGAAAGTTCACCTGAGCACCCTCTCACAACACTGGCCCCTCTCTGCCCTTCACAATGATACTATCCCAGTCTATGAGGATAATTAAAGCTCTGCCCCTCCCCACCCCCCACCCCCGCCTCCCGAGCCACCCCATTTATAACAACTCTATGTAGTGATTTGACAGACCCTGTAAATTTCTTGCAGATGTGTTCTTCGACTTTCCACTTGATGTTGATCTTTGGACTGCACTGAGGATTCTGTGAACCTTGGTGTTTCTCTCTGATATTCCCCCCTGGCTCCCACAGCCCAACAAGTCAGTTTAAACTCTCTCCAACAGCATCAACAAATCATCCCATAAGGAACTCAGTCGCAGCTCTATTCAGGAGCATCCCATTCAGTCTGTAACAGGTAACATCTCGCCCACAGCCAGTCGCAATGCCCTAAGAATCTAAAGCCCTCCCTGCTAGACTCTCTTTCCAGTCTCTTATTCATCCGTCTTATCTTCCTGTTTTTATTCTCACTTATTTGGGACACTGGGAGTAATGTGCACATGCCTACGTTTCAGCTCCTGCTCTGAACTCCCTCCCGAAGACCCTAAATTCTGACTGCAGGACCACATCCCCTTTCTGCCTCTGTCACTGAGACCAATGTGGACCCCGACTGCTGCCTGTTCCCCCTCTCCCCTCAGGGTGCTCTGCAGCTGCTCAGTGACATCCTTGACCCTGGCACCAGGAAGACAACACACCATCCTGGATTCCCATCTGCAGCTGCAGAAACACTTATCGATTGCACTCACTCTCGAATCTCCTCTCACGATCGCTCTTCCGGTCTTCCTTGTGCCCCCGTGTACAGCTGAGCCCTCCCCATGGTGCCATGGACTTGGCTCTGGCTACACTCCCCAGATGAACCATCATTCTCATCAGGATTCTGAACTAAATCCTGGTTGGCGCGTGGGATGCACTTGGGGATTCCTGTAGTAGCTGCCTGGTCCGTTTGGAATGTCTGCTGCTCCCCCACTCCCTCTCTCCCTGCATACTCTGAAGCTGCAGAGTGACCACATCTAGAAACGTGCTCTCCACCGAGCTCTCAGCCTCACGGACTCTCCGCACTGACACCAGCTGCTGCTCAAGCACCGAAACCCGGAGCTCCAACTGCTGTCACTGACCACACTTCCGACACACATGGTATTCCAGGAGCTGGGAAGTATCCTGAAATTCCCACATAGGTGCACATTCTCTCCACTCTTTGGTCATCTCTTGGCAAAGTTCTGATGCTAAACAGCTCCAGCAGGACTCACAGTCCAGTGGGTTCAGTGTTCCAGGGTTTTGGGGAAACTCTCCAGAAGACTTTAAGAAATAGGAGCAGAAATCAGCCATTCAGCCCATTGAATCTGCTCTGCCATTTGATCTTGGCAGATATGATTCTCAACTCCATTCTCCTGCCTTCTCCACAGGAACGTTCAATCCCCTTAACAATCACGAACTTATCTATCTCTATCTTAAATTTACTCTTCCCTCTGTAGCAATGAGTTCCACAGATTCACCACCCTCTGGCTGAAGAAATTCCTCCTCATCTCAGCTCGATAGGGTCGGCCCTTCATTCTGAGGCTGTGCCTTGGTTACCTAGTCTCTCCTGTTTTCGGAAACATCTCCGCATACACTCTTTTTTTGCTGATCAGTATTCCATAAAATTCAATAAGATCCCTCCTCATCCTTCTAAACTCCATTGAGTACAGACCCAGAGTCCTCAATCACGCCTCATTTGACAAGCCCTTCATCCCCAGGATCATTCATTTAACCTCTCCAATGCCAGCACATTGTTTCTTAGAACATGGCTCCCAAATCTGCTCACAATATTCCAAATGCAGTCTGACCAGAGCCTTTCACAGCCTCAGCAATACATCTCTGACCTTGTATTCTGGCCCTATTGAAATGAATGCAAACATTTCATTTGCCTTCCCAAACACAAACTGGACCGGCCTGTTGACCTGAAGTGAAACCTGAATGAGGTTTGTGCTTGAGATTTCCAAAGCATTTCCTCATTTAGAAAACAGCCTTTGCATCTCTTCTTCCTCCCAAAGTGCGTAATCTCACACTGTAACACATTGTATTCTATCTGCCCCTTCTTTGCCCACTCTCTGAGCCTATCCAGGACCTTTTCAGACTTCCCACTTCCTCAACACTACCAGATAACCAACATCACCTTCCCTGTTTGGTCTTCCCGACACTGGTTGCCTTTTGACATCACAGGCGAAGAGTTTAGATTTGGGTTTCCCACCCTTACTCTTTGTGGGAACAGATTCTGAATGATCTCTGTCTTGTCACTTGAGGGTTACCACTGCCCTGACACTGATTTCCCATCATGTCACTGGTTCCATTCCACTTTTACTAAATTACCGAAACATTCAGTAAAATGTAAACTTTTACACTTGCTCCATGGTTCTCGATTTCCATCCCTAATTTCAATCTCACTGAGTTCTGATCACTGTCACTGAAATGATCGCCATCTTTTAGTTCTCCCAGCTGCCCACATTCATTCCCCAAACGACGGTCCAAAACTGTCCCTTCTGTTTCACCATCACCTTCTCAGGGGAAATTAGGGATGGACAATAAATTCTGCTCCTGCCAGTGACACTCGTACCCCAAGAATCAATTTAAAAAATGTAAATTCTTTTGTCTGGTTTATTAGGTATTGGAGACAAATATACAAACATTTTACCAGTGAATATTCTGAGAATTGAAATCCCTTTGAATGGCAGGGATTAAAATTGTTTCTCTTGTCTTTAAGGCCGTGAGAACTCTCAGCCCAAGCTGACCCTGCTGCCCCCCTCCACGGAGCAGGTAGATGCCAAGGGCACTGCCACCCTGGTGTGTCTTGCCAATCACTTCTATCCCGATGAGCTGGAGGTGCAGTGGAAGAAGGATGGTGCAGTCATTTCGGACGGGGTTCAGACCAGCAACTACCTGCGAGCTTCGGACAGCACCTACAGTGTCAGCAGCCTGCTGACCCTCTCTGGGTCTGACTGGGAGTCCAACGCTCGCTTCTCCTGTGCCCTCACCCACGTGACTCTTCCCTCCCCCCTCAGCAAGAGCATCAGGAGATCAGAATGTGTGTAGAGTATTTGAGACAGTCCACAGAGGAGACACAACTTTAAACAGAACAGGGCTGAGCTGGCAGGACAAAGATTATTGTCAGCACCGAATTTCAACTCTCTTCCTTCTCAGGACTGGCTCAGAGACACTTCTGAAGTTCTGGAGTAAAGGTAGTTCATTGGGACAGCGTAGATAGAGCTTTACGCTGTGTCAAACCCCATGCTCTCCCTGTTCTGGGACTGTTTGATTGGGACAGGGTTAATTTGTGATGCCAAGTAAAATCTCTTGAAGTTGCTGAAGGCTGTCAGCTGTACAAAACAATGTGAACCTTCGAAATTTCTGCTTCAATAAATCAGATCTCCTTCCTGCTCAGCAGCCAGTTCCAATTGAAGGTTTTTGTCAATATTTGAAGGGCAGGATTCTCATGCTATTGAGAAAATCTCCACAAGTTTTTTCCTCAAAAGCCATTGTAGCTGTGAATTTGTGCAGCTTCCTCTGTCTGGGCTGTTAATTGCAGTCTGTTTTCTGTCAATGTCAGTCTGGAAAAGGGAATAAAGATGATGAAGATTCAGTCTCTGTCTCTGTGTGCTTTGGAAATGGACCACTCCATTCAGCGGATTAGCTGCATGTCAGCATGACATTGTCACAACTGGCGACGTGGCCTGTCAATCCGTGGTAGATGATACTGACAGCCAATCAGCAATCAGTTTCAAATAATCCAGTTGTTCTGGAATCTGTGGAGGTTACAAGATTCCAAACAGAATAGAAACTGAAAGCTGTTGGGATTCAATAATTACAATCTGAGGCATTCCGTGTTCACTCTCTGGTCCAAACTCAGGTGCTGGGATCGCACTGTGCACTCTCTGCTGCATGCTGTGTTGTACCTGAAATGATCTGAGGCAAATCACTGACACTGCAGGCTGGGTGTCTCTCTGAGTGAGTGTACTACATAATGCTGCCTGTAGGTGTCACTCTGAGTGTGGGTGTGTTATTCAAAGAGACACCTACAGGCAGGTGGGTTGTGTGCGTGTTACTCAGTGCTGCCTAACTCTGTGTGTGTGTGTGTGCGTGTGTGTTAACTCAGGGTTGCCTGTAGGTGTGTCTCTGAGTGTGTGTGTGTTATTCTGCACTGCTTGTAGGCATCTCACTAAGTGTCAGTGTGTTCCTCTGTGTTGCCTGCAGGTTTCTCTGAGTGATGGATAGAGAATAGGCTTTGCGATGGGGATTGAAGTTTAGGCCTTAATCTTCTCAAATCTCAGGTGAAAAACAATTTAGCCTGAGATGGCAGCTCATTGAGGTGGCCAAAGTTAAAAATCACACAACACCAGATTAGAGTCCAACTGGTTTCTTTGGAAGTACAAGCTTTCGGAGTGCTGCTCCTTCATCAGGTGGCGAGTGGGGCAGGATCATAGGACACAGACTTTGTCCTGAAATTGGAATGGCAGCTAAGAAAGGTGAATACTGAGAGTGTGTTCTCAGTAAAGGAGGGATTTCAGAGGCAGTGCACACTGTGCTCCCTAATGTGCTCCCCAATTACAAGGAGCCGGGGTCATTACAGTTGTGGTTGTCTGCTCAGCCAGTGCTGGTTGGCCATAGTCGTATTTCAAGCTCAATTAACCCTAAACCAGGTGCAGCAATATTACCTTCCAGGGAGGGAGCTGTCTGAGTGAGGGAGGTTGAATTCTTGCAGCCCTGAGAGTGATTGCAGTGGATTAATTAAGGGTGCTACCATCATGAAGGTGTGACCTTCTCTCCCTCTGCCTCAGCTGTGATGACCCTCAGGGTTAAACTCACCACCTGTCATTTCTGTTTGTAATGAGGGAGTGGGGGGAAGGGGAAAGTGAGGACTGAAGATCTTGGAGATCAGAGTTGAGAGTGTGTTGCTGGGAAACCACAGCAGGTGAGGCAGCATCGAGGAGCAGGATAATCAATATTTTAGGCATAAGCTCTTCATCAGGAATGGAGGGAAGGTCAACCTCTCCCAAAGGCAGCACAGGCTGGATCGACAGGGCCACAAGAGTAAGCATGGGGAGATTGAGGGTGACAAAAGGAGGGGGTTGTTAGGCAGGTTGTTATTCAGAGTCAGGTACCAGAGTATCAGTCATTCTGACACTCCCCTTTTTATCTGTCAGCCAGGACTCCCTGATTAGACAAGGTTAACAGCTCATCAGTGAACTCATATTATCAGAAAAAATGAAATATTTATCGAACAAGGAGGGCAAGAACTAAACGACACTAAACAAAATGAGTGGTTTGAAAGATTTCATTACAGACATCACCACTTTGGCCCAACAAGTCCACACCGACCCACTGAAGAGAAACTCCCTAAGACTCATTCACCTGCCCTATCACTCGACATTTCCCCTGACCGATACATTCCTGAACACTATGACAATTTTAACATGGCCAATTCACCTAACCTGCACTTATTTGGATAGTGGGACGAAACTGGAGCACATGGAGGAAATCCACACAGACACTGGGGCGGCGTGCAAACTCCACAAAGACCTGGGGCTGTAATCGAACCTGGGTCCCTGGTGCTGTGAGTTAGCCGTGCTAACCACTGAGCCATCATGCCACAAATTTTAAAAAATGCCAAAAGAGTTGAGCTTTTGTTAAACTCCATGAGCTAGACTTGTATAAACTATAAACATGCAACCCTCTGTCAGGGAAGGTAGTGCAGGGTGGAATCCTTACAACCTTTAAATATCATAACATTGAAGGATCTGGGATAAGTGCAGGAAATTGGGATGAGAGTGCCTTTAGTGGTAATTATGTTTGGACAGACTCAATGCGACAAAGGACCTTTTCTGCTCTGTATCAATCTGTGCTCCATGTTGAGAGGGCAGTGCAGGTTAATGGTGACTAGGTGAGGCAGTTCTAAGATGGCAAACACATGATCAAGGGTCGGAGGAAATGGCTCAAGCTTCAGTGAAGGCCCAAGTAAGTGCTTGAGAGGAGGGTCAAGGCTAATGGAGACAAGGTCAATGGAGACTGAGCGAGAGTACAGGGTGCTGACTGGCATCTCATTGTGTTGTAGTGAGGTAAATGGGGACAAGAGGGGAGCGTGTGGGAGGGAGTGCAGTTTCAGTTAAAATGTAACCTTTGTCAGCAGCAGTATGACCTTCAGCACCAGGGGGTGTCCCTGACTGTGTCAGGCTCACGAGCTGCTCTCTGTGTGATTCCACACAGCCACCCGTGTGGTCACCACGCAAGGTCTTGCTTGTGTCTACACGACCATTTACACCACCGTCTGCACCACCGTCTGTATCCACTATCTGAACCCAGCATCCATAGCCACTGTCTAGTCCCTCTGTTTGCATCCACCATCTACACCCACTGTCTACACCGCTGTCTGCACCCTCTGTCTACACCTCCCATCTTTCTGCTGTTGTAAGATTGTATCCAATGATTCCATTGAGATTACTGCACCCAAAGACTGAATTTTAGAACAGGCAATGATTGTCTTCTAACCCTGACCTACAAAGTCTGTGTTCCACATTGGGCTGATTAATATTAATTACTGAATACCATTTGATTTCGGTGATGGCAGGACTGATGGATAAGGAGAGGTTGAGTTGGTGAGGATTGTGTTTATTGGAGTTTAGAAGAATGAAGGAAGGGGATCTTGGAGAAAGTTATAAAATTGGAACAGGACGAGACACGTTAGATGGAAGAAGGCTGTTCCTAATGGTGGGGAAGTCCAGAACCAGGGCACATGGTTTAAGGTTAAGGGGAAAACTCTATAGGACAGAAATGAGGAAAAATGTTTTCACCCAGAGAGTGATGAGCCTGTGGAATTCTCTGTCACAGAAAGTGGTTGAGGCCAAAACATGATGTTATCAAGAAAGCTCTTGTGGCTGAAGAATCAAGGGATATGGGGTAGGGATGGATTATAGTAATGTGCTCCATGAACAGCTTCAATCATATCGAATGGCATAGCAGGCTGGAGGGGCCAAATGGCCGACTCCTGCTTCTATCCTCTATGTTTCCACATCATGTAAAATAGATTGCCAGGTGGAGGGCACTCTGTCAGATGAGTAAGTATCCATTCACAGATCCCCCCCTCCACACCTGTCCCCTTCCATTTTTTTTGGGTCCACTCCCTCTCTTCCTATGTCTTTGTTATCTGACCATTGACTACACCTCCCCTTCACCACCCCGGCAGGGAGCTGTGCTAATAACCTATCGTTTGTTTTAATTTGCTGACTGGGTGATGTGGATGGGGTTTTCAAAAACAGGAAGTGCTGAATTCTTATCAGGTTTTGTGCTGATTTTTTTGTGTGCCTCCCTCAATATGGGTGACACAGCACTGCTGCCTCACAGAGCCAGGGACCCAGGTTCAGAGTCACACAGCATAGTGATAGGCCCTTCGGCCCACCATGTCAAAGCTGACCAACAAACACTCAACTACACTAATCCCATTTACCTGCAGTCGTCTGGAGCCTACCATGCCCTGGTATTATAAGTGCTCATCCAAATGTTTTTAAAGGTTGTGTAATTTTCAGCCTGCACCACACTCTCAGGCAGCATATTCCATATATCTACCACACACAGGGTCAAAAAATACATCCACCTTAATCTTATAACCTCTGGTCTTAAATAGGTCTGGGTGAGGAGCGGAGGCTGCAGAACAGTGTGAGAGGTCAGGAGTGGAGAGAGGGAGAACAGTGTGAGGGTGAGGAATGGAGGTTGGAGTAGGAAGACACTTGTGTTCTGGAAAGCAGCACAAATAGGAAAGAGATCCAAGAGCTGATCGGAATAGTCTCCATGCTTCCTAACAGTAGCTTTATGGTGGGAAAGAGAATAAATCAGGAGATAATGAGGGCTTGGAACAAAGGCTGCTCATTCATTACAAATGACTGTTATCCTTGTTGATTATTTCTAGTCAAATTTTTCTTTTTCATTCATTGACAGGATGAGGGTGTCACTGCCTAGGACAGCATTTATTACCACCCCTAATTGCCCCAGAGGGCAGTTAACAGTCATCCACATTGCTGTGGGATTGGATTTCCATGTAGGCCAGACCAGGTAAGGATAGCAGTTCCCTTCCCTAAAGGACGTTTATAAACCAGATGGGTTTTCCTGACAATCCACATGGATTAATGGTCATTGTTAGACTCTTAATTGCAGACTTTTTAATTGAATTTAAATTCCCCCAGCTGCCATGGTGGGATTTGAGCCTGTGTCCCCAGAACCATATCTGGGTCTCTGTGCATTAACCTCAGAAGGTTAGTATGTAGGTACAGCAAGTCATCAGGAAAGCTCATAGAACATTATGGTGTAGTGTGAGGGGAAACTGAATGCAAGACTTCATTGAAACAAGCAAGATTCTGAGGGTCCTTGACCAGGTGGATGTGGAAAGGATGTTTCCTCTTGTGGGAGAATCCAGTAACAGGGATCACTGTTTAAAATTAAGGGAGAATCCATTCAAAACAGAGATTCAGAAACATGTTTTTCTCTCAGAGGTAGTCAGTCTTTGTAATTCCCCACCTTAAAAGGCAGTGGATGCAGAATTTAGAATCCATCCAGTGTGGAAACAGGCCCTTCAGCCCAACAAGGCCACACAAACCCTCCGAAGAGTAACTAATCCAGACCCATTTCCCGACTCTATATTTACCGTAGGAAGAGGTAGATAGATTCTTGATGACTGAAGGGATGGAACATTATCAGAGAATGTAGAGTTGAGATTTAAATCAGATCAACCATAATCTTATTTAATGGGGGAGCAGGTTCAAAGGGCCGAGTGGCCTACTTTTGTTCCTTGCCCATATGTTGCCTCACACACCTTCACACAAACAAAGACTGCCACTCGTATTTTCTACCTGCAGATTAAGCTGCTTGTGCAATCGGCTTCATCTGCACAGTGTTTTCTCCAGCCTTTGACTGTGAGGTTAAAGATAATGGTCCCATAATCAATCCATTAACTCTATGAGTTGGTTTTTTTAAAACAATAAAATAAATTACAAGTCATGAAACAGACATTACAGTAAGCAAGAATAGGCAGCACGATGGCTCAGTGGTTAGCACCACTGCCTCAGCGTGTCAGGTAACTGCCTCAGGTTGGTCTGTGTGGAGTATACACATTCTCCCTGTGTCTGCGTGGGCTTTCCCCAGGTGCCTTGGCTTCCTCCCACGGTCTAAAGATCTGCAGGCTCGATAAATTGCTCATGCTAAATTGCCCAGAGTGTACAGGGATGTGCAGGCTTAGTGGAGAAGCCATTGGAACATACAGAGATAGGATATGGATCGAGATAGAATGACCTTCGGAGGGGCGGTATGGAGTCAATGGGCTGAATGGCCTACTTCCACACTATAGGGATTCTGTGTTACAAATGCAAGTTCCTTCTTTCCATTCTCGCCCTGAAGCATGTGGTTCTGTTTCATATCCACTCAAGAGATGGCAACACTTTGAAGACAGGAGCAGTCTCTATTCTTTTGGAAAGTACTTCTTCCACTCTGTGTCCTTCACAGCCTTGTAGGCAGTAACAATGAGATCGGGAAATAACCCAAAGCTATAATCTTCTGGGCTCTTCATTAAACTGTGGAACCTGGAAAGTACAATTAATGTCCAAGTCAATGAAGATATTTCTCAGCAATCCCTAAATGCTGAGTTTTCGTACTCAGCAGGCCCCAGGAGTCAAAATAACTGAATAATTGCTCAGAATTGCTCATAAATTTCACCTTCAAATTTCTGGAGGCTTTGATCGAAAAGGTTGCTTCCTTCTCTCCAATATACAGCTTAAAATCAGCTCCAACTCCCAACCATCCAACTGAGAGCGGAGCCCTGTACAAACTGGAACCTGGTCTGTGGGAGCACTGTCACCTCTGTCTCAGAAGTTTTGGGGAGTCTATTTTGATCATAGAGTCCTTCAGCACTGGAGGCTGTTCAGGGGATGTTTCCCAGGCTGATTCCAGGGATGAAAGGGCTGTCCCATGAGGAGCAGTTAAAGAGCTTGGGCTTGTACTCACTGGAGTTCAAAAGAATGAGAAGGGATCTGATTGAGGGATAGAAAATGTGAAAGGGGATTGAGAAGGTGGACGTTGGATAGATGTTCCCCCTTGTAGGACAGTCTGCAACAAGAAGTCATCAATATCGAGTGAGAGGAGGTCGGTTCAAAACTGAGCTGAGGAGAAACTACATCTCCCAGAGGGTTGTGAATCTGTGAAAGTCAATGCCCCAGAGTGCAGTGGAGGCAGAATCAATCAACAGGTTCAAGGAAGATGTGTTTCTGATGAAAAGTGAGATAAAGAGCAATGGGGAGCAGGCAGGAGAGTGGAGTTGAGACCAGGATAAGATCAGCCACGGTTATGTTAAATGGCAGAGTGGGCTCGAAGGGCTGAATTGCCTCCTCCTGCTCCTAATTCCTATGCTGACACTGCAAAACTGGGGGAGCTGTTGTCTTTCAGTGAGATACAAAACAGAGGTCCTGCCACTGTTATATATCGAACTGTACTATCTCCCCCAGTGACAAGTGCTGGAATTTGAATTCAAATCACAAAGCAAGCCTCATTAATGGTGACCACGATAATGATCCCTGATTGTTGTCCAGCCTCAGCCTTACCCAGTCTGGACTTCATGTGACTCCAGCCCCACAGCAATCTGGTTAACCCTTGGGTACTTTCTGAGAGGACACAGCAAGGCCAGCAGTTCAAGGGCAATTAGTCTTGGGGAACAAATACTGATCTATGCCAGTGACACCCACCTCCCAGAAAACAGAATGTAACAGAGATTGGTGTCAGCCAAAATTGTCAGATCAGACTCTCAATGAGATGGGGAGATGGTTAAAAATGTATTCAGCTCAGTATGGAACAGGTCCCCACTTGTTAACACATCGTCGCTGACCAAATAAGTGAGAGAAAACAGAAAACTAAAGGTGAGAACTCTCAAATGTGGGAATATCAGTGAAAATTCAGGCAACTGAAGGAAGACATGAAGAACTGCAAAGGAAGACAAAAAGGAAGTAAGAGTTACAGAAATGTGATTGAGACAGAGACCTGCAAGGGGTCACAAGAATAACACAAATGTTTTACACGAAAATTAGAAAACCCAAGAGGCTCCAGCGCAATGTGAGCCCTTTAAAAACAAACTGGGAATTCCATGAATGAGCCTAAGGGAATGGCCGATATGTACAATAATTAGTTGTGTCAGTCTTCATAGTCAACGAATGGCATAATGCAGCTTATAATCCAGGGAGGTCCTGCTACAATTGAAGACTGGAATTCGCTAAACTTGATACATGCCAGAAAACAGCGAGCAGCTCTAAATGCTGACAGATCTCCAGGACCTCAAGGGTTGAAAGGAATGGGGAGGGGGGAGGTGTTGCAGAGGCTTTTCCCATCAGTTTCCAAAGCAGCAACCATTCCTTTAGTTTGGAAAATGTCTTGCTGTAACTCCACGGGTTCAAGAAAAATGAGAGTGGGAACCATGAAAATTACATTATGGTCAATCTAACATCTCGTTTGAGAGTTTCATTGGAATCTATAATTAACTGCCGAGAGAATGAACATGTAGAGAATTGGAAATAGCCCACACAGATTTGTGATGGGTAGGTTCTGACAAATGAACCAAATGCATAAACTAAATAGTCGATAGGGCAGCAAGTTCAGAATTACTCGATAATTTCCCACAAAACAGTCTGCTGATCAAAGTTAAAACCCATGGGATTGAAGATGAATGTTTGACTTGGTTTGGAGGCATGTTTAGTGACAGACAACAGGGAAAGAAAGTGATGAGGTGTGTTCCACAAGGTTTCTGTGGTGAGACCTTAACTACTTACTGTATGTATTAATGAGAATCATAGTTCCACATTGACACAAAGACTGATGGAATAGTAAGCAGTGCAGATGGTTTTTTTGTTTAAAACTCACTCTGAGGACAACGGTGCTGCTATCTGGGCCAGCGTTTATTACACATTCTGTGTTATCCTTGTGAATCATGGAATCATCATACAGGGTAGAAGTTGGTCATTCAGCCCATCAAATCCACACCAACTCACCAAACAGCATCCCATCTGTACTGACCCCATTCCTGTACTGCAGCATTTCCTATGGCCAACTCACCCAGCCAACACATTCCTCGACACTATGTGCAATTTGGCATGGCTAATCCACCTAACCAACATATCTATGGACTGTGTAGAAGAAACCCACACAGACTTGGTGAAAATGTGCATCCTCAACACAGACAGTTGTTCCACGGTGAAATTGAACCCAGGTCCCTAGTGCTGTGAGGTAGCAGTACTAACCACTGCGCCACAATCCTGACCTTTGCAAAGTGATGTTGAGCTGCCTTCTTGAACCACTGCAGTCCATGTGCTGTAGATAAACCCACAATGCCCTTAGGGTGGGAATTTCAGGATTTTCATCCAGCGACACTGGAGGATCAGGAATATATTTTCAAATCAAGATTCTATGTGGATTGGAGGGGAACTTGTTTTTGGTAGTATTCTGTGTCCTTCTACATGGAAATGATCGTGGGTTTGGATGGTGCTGTCTCCAGAGACTTGGTGTGAATTCCTGCAGTGCATCTTGTAGATGGTGCACACGGCTGTTACTGAGCATCAGTGGTGGAGGGAGTGTATGTTTATCGATGTGGTGCCAATCAAGCAGGCTGCTTTGTACTGGATGATATCAAGCTTCTTGATTGTCTTTGGAGCTGCATTCATCCAGGCAAGTGGGGAGTAACCCATCACACTCCTATCCAAAACTTGACTGATCTTTTCTTAATTCATTTACTGGATTGGGCATCACTTGCTATGTGAGCATTTATTGCCCAGAATCAAGTGGGGTGGAACAGCACTGGGACAAGGTTTAATTTCACCCTTTGGGCAACGGACTGTGTGGTGTTTGCACGTTCTCCCTGTGCCTGCCTGGGTTCCCTCCAGCTGATCTGGTTTCCTTCCACAGTCCACAAACGTGCAGGTTAGGTGGAATGGCCATGGGAAATGCAAGGTTATAGGGGAGTGGGTCTGGGTGAGATGCTCTTTGGAGAGGCGGTTTGGGCTGAATGGCCTGTTTCCATACTGTAGGGATTCTATGAATTTCTTGACTCAGAGGGTTTTGAATCTTTGGGATACTCATCGATACTTAGGCAGTTGAATAAATTCAAGATAGCGATAATAATCATGTGGGGAGGCAATGAGTTAATGGTATCATCACTAGATTATTAATCACAGGACCCAAGTAATGTTCTGGGGGATCTAGGATCACCGTAGGGCAGCACGGTGGTACAGTGGTTAGCATTGCTGCCTCACAGCACCAGAATCCCAGGTTCAATTTTAGCCTCGGGTGACTGCCTTTTATGGAGTTTGCACATTCTCCCTGTGTCTGCATGGGCTTCCTCCGGGTGCTCCGGTCTCCTCCCATAATCCAAAGATGTGCAGGTTAGGTGAATTGGTCACGCTAAATTCCCATAGTCAGGGGTGAATGTGGGGAATGAGTCTAGGTGGGTTACTCTTCGGAGGGTCGGTGTGGACTTGTTGAGCCAAAGGGCCTGTATCCACACTGTAGGGAATCTAATCTAAATCCTGGCAATGCATGGAGTGGAATTTTAAATTCAAAAAGACTCTGGAGATAAGAGTCCAATGACGACTATTGTTGGGGGAGAACCCTGTCGGGCCCATTAATGTCCATCAGATTGTTGTCCTTGCTCATACTGACTGACATATGACTCCAGACCCACAGCAACATAGAATCATAAAATCACTACTGTGTGGAAGAAGGCCATTCAGCCCATCAAGTACACGCAGCATCTCACCCAGAAACAGCCCCCTCTCCTAACCTTACACTTCCATGGCCAATCCACCTAACCTGCACATCTCTGGACTGAGAGTGGTAACTGAGGCACCCAGAGGAAACCCATTCAGACACAGGGAGAACATTCAAATTCACACAGACAGTTGCCTGAAGGTGGAATCAAACTCAGGTCCCTGGCACTGTAAGGAAATGGCGCCAGCCACTGTGCCACCCATTCCTCATCTCTGATCGAAATGTCTAACCCCTTATTCCCAGACTTGGACTCTGCTTTAGAATCCCCAGGTAGGGCTTCATCCTTCCAAACTCTACCCTGTCAGGGTCCTGGAGAATTTGAAATGTTTCAGTGAAATCTCATCCAAGAATTCTGAATTCTAGGGAATCCTGACCCAGTCCCCTCTCGCAAACATTCGACAATCCCTCAGCCGGTCACATGAACTGTGGCTGGGTTTGATGATCTCATTAAGAGTTTCAAGGGGGGAAGGAGAAAGAAAGACTCTTTCTGCTTTGAATCCATGCTAAAATCTGAAAAAGCAGGAAAATATTATCATTAAATATTGTTCACATACTCTTACTTTTCATCAAAGTGCTGGGTGAGGTATCTTATGAATTTCAGGAGGTCACTGGTGGTGTCCTTATCTTCTTAATTCTTGCCTTGTCCCTTGTTCATGTCATTGAGGAGAACGGAGTCAACCGAGAAGGAAATGAACAGCAGAGTTTGTTTTTTCTGTTGATTAAATTCACCTTGCTTGCTCCTCTGAGCACCTGAAGATAGGGCGAGGCTCTGAAAGAGAATGTTTTCTAATAAACCTGTTGGACTATAATCTGGTGTCGTATGCTTTTTGACCTTGTCCTCTGATCACATTCAGGTTATTCCTCCGGGCACTGCATGTTCTTGCTTCTCCAGGCCAGGAGGTGGCGATCTTGACAATGGATTTCACAATGGTCTCCATCAGAGAGGACCCACAAATCAGGGACAGCGACCAGAAATTACAGGCTCCTCAGTCCCAGACCCGAGTACAACGGGCCCCCTGGCATCCCAGTTACAGCTTGTTGCGTTCCGGACCCTGTACATAATGCAAGTGGTGCAGCTGATCCTTCTGATTTTTCCCAACCTCACCAGGTCTCCACAATCGTTGAGATTCGTTAAATGCAGCCTTTGCCAATTAAGGATCCTGACTGATGGGAAACAGACTGAAATGGGTCAATAATACAGTATTGGGGAGTTACAGACACAGATTGCCAAGTGGAAAACTGATGCTGTGGCTCTAACAGAGACAGTCACAGCGACACCCCCCAGAGATTGGGAAAGTAACACTGACACATTTAAAACTGTATTATCACAACTGAGAATTCAAACAGCCACCCACTCCATCACACGGTGTTAAAGATGCACTGTCCTCATCAAAACACGTTTGCAAACCTCTTCAGACCATGTCAGGGGAGAGAAACATTGTAAAATGTATTATCACGAGTTAGGGTCAACTTAAAACAAGGACAATGATGTTAAATGTTCCCAGCTGTAAACAACACTGGTATATTGATGTCATTATCTTATTAAACAATATTAAAACCTCGGCCAAACATTTTCCTGCAGACAGTGCGTTTAAAATATCAAGAACCTTTCTGCGTTGTTGGTTTGATCAGTGACGTAGAAAGGAAGCAGCAGCTGCCCCATGAACTCCAACAAAAGAATGAGAACATGCTCTTCATACGGAGCTGGCTCCCGAGAATCCAATTCAACAGCAGGGATTAAGGAACAAGGAACAATACAGCACAGGAACAGGCTCTTCGGCCCCCCAAGCCTGTGCTGACATATTTTGCCCTTCCTCTCTGAAACTGTCTTCACCTACAGGATTCATATCCCTCTATTCCCTTCCTATTCATGCAATAGTGAAGGTATTTCTTGAATGGCTCTATTGTGTTTGCTTCCTCCCCCTCCTCTGGCAGTGTGTTCCAGGTACTCAACTCCCTTTGTGTGAAATACTAGACTCGCACATCTCTTTTAATTTCCACTGCACTTGAACCTCTATTCCCCAATAATTGACCCCTCCACCCTGGGGATAAAAAGCCTCATATTCTCCACTCTACATATCCCATTCACTACTTTATAAACTTCTATCAGGACACGCCTCATTTTTCCGCATTCCAGTGAAAAAAACCCAGTCTATCCAAACTTTCTTCAGGACTACTATCCACCATACCAGACAATCTCCTGATAAACATCTTCTGCACCATCTTCAAAACATCCACATCCTTGTGGTAGTGTGGTGACCAGAACTGTATGCAATATTCCAAGTGTAGCCTAACTAATGTTCGATAAAGCTGCAGCATAACTTGTCTATCCTTACACCCAATGCACCTTCCAATGAAGCCAAGCAGGCCATAAGCCTTTTTTACTGCCTAACCTCCCTGTGCCGCCACCTTCAGTGGTCTGTGAACATACACACCCAGATCCCTCTGCATATCAATACTCCAGAGGATTCTGCCATTCACTGTAAAATTCCCACCTGTCCATCACCTTTCAAAATGCATCACCTCACATTTGGTTGGATTAAACTACATCTGCCATTTTTCTGTCCATGCATCCAACTGATATAATATCCTGCTGTATCCTCCGACAATCCTTCTCATTATCTGCAACCCTACCAATCTTTGTATCAACCGTAAACTTACTCATTGGATCAGCAACGCATTGCTCCAAATCATTTATGGAGATCATGAACACCACTGTTATCTGTAGAACATCACTTGTCACAGCCCTCCGTTCTGAAAACCGTTCTTTCATCGCTACCTTTTGTCTCCTGTGACAAAAACAGTTCTGTGCCCAATGCTGGCAACATTGTAGTCAAGACAACTTGTGTTGTGCGGGCACAGTGAAACAACTGGCTTCCAGTAACTATAGAGTACTTGAAGTACTGCTGAGGATTATGGGTAACGCCTCCTTCCATTAGCCACGAAAAAAACCGCAGTCATTCCAGTGGGAATGACCTGTCAGTTGCTTCCCAGATATTACATGGTTCACCATCGCCATCTCCAGGACAATTCGGGAAGAGCAACAAATAACCGACACGTCAACGCCCGCTCCATCCCAGGAGAAGTCAAAATAAATGGCATCCAATTCAAATGAACAAACTGGTGAGGCTTGAATTCATCTCTTTCAAAGACTGGACCGTCGCCCAGAAACAGAGCTTTGAAATGGGTGAACCTGGTTTGCCAGACTGAAAGGTGGAGTGTCCTTCGGATTAGCAGTGGGATCAGCAAAAAAACGAATTATACGCAAAGATCTAACAAACAGACATCAAAGCGTGCCACCAAAGTGCAAAGATCAGTATTTGAAGCTCCATGTCCCCATCTCCATCCTTATTTGTTGCTCTTCCCTAATTGTCCTGGAGATGGCGGTGGTGAGCCATGGGTTTCTTGAAGAGGATCTGACAGAGGGGCAAGGTCATGTCGTCAGCCTGAGCACAACTGTCTGACCTGCTGTGCTTTTCCAGCGCCACACTTTTCGACTCCGAGCACAATTATCCCTCAGGAGAATGATCTGTGGCACAACAGGAAACATGGGAGTGTTGGAAGGCACCGGCAGCCTGGTCAGCCTGCAGAGGGTCAGAAACAGATTTGATGAATGAGCTGATATCCTTCTGAGCTGAGATGCAGACTCAGGCTTTCAGAGCAACACAGTTTACATTGTTACTGACTGTGGCTCCATGGGCAATGCTCCTGCCTCATCGTCAAAATGGTCATCGGGTTGAAAGCCACCTCAGAAATGAGAGCACAGAATCCAGGTTGAGACTGTGGTGCACTGCTGAAAGTTGTACAGTCTCTGGCTCCATCATTTGAGGCTCCATCCCCACCACACCCTGACCACCCCCACCCACACCTCAGGGAGCTCGACAAGATCCCATTCTGAAAGATTCCCTCGGGTGTCCTGCTCACTATTCAACTCGTGCCAACAAAACAGATGTGTTTCGTCATTCGTTTACTGTCTGTGGGACCTCACCATCTTGTCCGTGAACGTGACTGCTCTGTGCTCACATCTTTGAATATTCTGAGATGATTAAAAGAAAACAGCACCAACAAGAGTTCTTTCCTCATTATCATGTAAAAGGGGAGCAATGAGCAAGTCATAATGCACACTGAGAGCAAACACTGAAGCTTCAGCTGAAAGGCTTTTTGCATCATATTAACCTGCTCCTTGGGCATTTCCTTCCAATGTCCGAGATGCTTATCCGGCTGGGATG
Source organism: Chiloscyllium punctatum (assembly GCF_047496795.1). Lineage (NCBI taxonomy): Eukaryota > Metazoa > Chordata > Chondrichthyes > Orectolobiformes > Hemiscylliidae > Chiloscyllium > Chiloscyllium punctatum. The sequence continues at coordinate 148,790 of NW_027310081.1, read as the reverse complement.
GAGGCTGACAGATCACATGGGATCCTTCAGGCAAGGTACACAAGGGCGCAGTTCAGGCTTGCTGCAAACATTGGCCTTCCTTCTGTTGAAGGGAAGGGAGATTCTCTATGGCGGTTTCTAGTGCAGATTCTCCGTGGAATTATCACAGACTTTACTGAAATGGAATGAACTCAGAGAGGAGAAGGAAATGGGAAGAATTAACCAGACAAGGGTGAGCATCAAGAGAGGTGGGATTGTGTGGAAGATTCAGTGCCATTAAAATTCCCAACTGGGTTTCACATGGAAAACTCAAATCGTTACTAGAATATAACCGGGAGAATACTCGCTGACAGAAACAGGCTGAGTGTCAGAGACCCCGAGCCTCCGGTGCCTGACTCTCTCTGAAGCATTACAGTCAAGGACTGTTCATGTGTCAATAAAGGGAGACTTGGTGACATGGGGTTGCGTCATGATTAATGACCGGAGGTGTACAGATTAAAGATAAATAGCCGAATATTAAGAGGGAACGTAAGGAAACACATTTTAACCCAGAGGGTGGTGGCTGTCTGGGATTCACTCCCTGTAAGGGTGGTTGAGGCAGAAGCTCTCTCATAACATTGAAGTATTTCGATGTGCAGCTGTGATGCAAAGGCATATAGGGTTACAGGCCAAGTGCTGGAACATGGAATTAGAATAGTGAGGTGGATGTTTGACTGGCTTAGGCTTATTGGGCCGAACGGCCTTGTTCTTGTAGACCTGTTGTAGATGTCTGACTCTGCCAGGACTCCAGCAATGTGGCTGACCCTTACCTGCCATTTTAAAGGCTGAGAAAGCCACTCAGTTTCAGGACAGTTAGGGATGGGGAACAAATGTTTGCCAGTCTTGCCAATGACACCCACATCCCATGAAAGAAGAGACAGCCTCAGTGGTAACGCCGTCACCTGAACCTGCAGGTTTTAAGCCCCACTCCAGAGACTGGAGCACTATCCTTGGCTGGCAAAGGCAAAGATGCCATCTGCTGGTTGATTGGTTAAACCACTGCCCTCTCAGAACAATGTGAATGTAAGGGCTTTCCGATCATCTCAGACAAAATGCCCGCCAGTGTTCTGACCAATACTTCTCCTGTAACCAATGGCATTAAAACAGATACAGAAACAAAATCCTGCAAATCTCAAATAGAAGTGCGATGCTGGAGAAAGGGAACAGGGGCAGCCTCTGTGGGAAGAGGAGGATTAACTTTTTGGGGTTCAGTGATGTTTTATCAAAAAAGCAGCAGCATTTTATTTTATTCCATTTTACGTTGTTTTATATTATTTTGTTTATCAAATTTTAGCCCGTTTGATTGGCACCACTTCCACACACATCCATTCCCTCCACGTCAACACTCAGTAACATCTGTGTGTACTAGTTACAAGATGCACTGCAATAAATTCATCAAAAGTCCTGAGACAACGGCTTCTAAACCCATGATTACTTGAATCAAGATGGATAAGGGCAGCAGATACAATGGGTACATCACCCCAGCAAGTTCTCTCTAGGTTATTCACCAGTTTGACTTGGAAATATCATCACGGGGTCAGAATTCTGGAATTCCCTTCGTAAGGACATTTTGGGTCTACCTACAGCACCATCTTGTCCAGGACAATTAAAGATGGACAGTAAAAAGGCTGGTAAAAGTAAGAGTAGGTGTCATATTGGACCAGAAAGTGAGACTGTGATGTTTCAGTTATTCCTGGACATTGGTGTGACCACATCTCAAATAATGTGCGTAGTTTTGGTCTCCTTATTGAAGGAAGAATATAAATGCATTGGAGGTGTTTCAGAGGAGTTTTACCCAATTGATCGCTGGAATGAGGGGGCTGTGTGATGAGGAAGGATTGGAAAGGCTGGCCTTGTTCTCACTGGAGTTTAGAAGAGTGAGGGGTTTTCCTGACCCACAGTATTCTCCAACTCCCTATCTGCCTCCCTCACGGGTCATACCCTCCTGCCGCTTAGTACATGTGGAATTGAACTGTGCAGTCCTGAGGCCTATAATTTCCTTCTGGAACTAAGTCTCCAGGTATCTCCGGCACTGCCTGATATATCACTGCTTTTTCAATTCCGCTTCATTCCAAACTCCCTGAATGGGAGTTTCTGTAGTTTTATACATTCACTGCAGATATATTTACCCTGAATCATTTCAATGCAATGATTGGTTCGCTCTGCTGCCTCACAGCGCCAGAGACCCGGGTTCAATTCCCGCCTCAGGCGACTGACTGTGTGGAGTTTGCACGTTCTCCCCGTGTCTGCGTGGGTTTCCTCCGGGTGCTCCGGTTTCCTCCCACAGTCCAAAGAGGTGCAGGTCAGGTGAATTGGCCATGCTAAATTGGCCGTAGTGTTAGGTAAGGGGTAAATGTAGGGGTATGGGTGGGTTGCGCTTCGGCGGGTCGGTGTGGACTTGTTGGGCCGAAGGGCCTGTTTCCACACTGTAATGTAATCTGTAATCTGTAATCTGTTTGAACGGCACGTGGATCGAATACAAGGGGGCAAATTGTGAGCAAAAAGTAATTATTACCAGTTTAGTAATTGCAAAGGAGAGAGCAACAACATTGCATTGCTTCTGGTGTCATCCTCTGTGCCCTAACATTTCACAGTGCCAGCTCCACACCCATCCATTGGCTTTGTCATTGAGAGTCAACTGTTGCCTTCCCACAGCCCTTTTTAAAATGTCATGTCCCAGAGAGGCAGAGAAGACGTCACCTTTTCTGGGAAAGATAGAGAAATTTAGGATGTCGAGGAGCTGATTTCAGCCTTCAGGGTCTGACAGAAGGATGTGTACCATCTGTGGATTCTGGAGACAGATCACAGAGATATTCATCACTCCCATCAACACCTGACTTTATTCTAACAACAGTTTTTATTCTTCATTATAAAGTACCAGTTTCAGACTGGACATTACACACCAAGCCCCTATTTCCTCACATTGAAATCAAGAACCAAACTTTTCCCATCTCAGGATTGTCCTCTGAATGCGGTGTCAGTGTGCTAATCCTGTGTTTGAATGAAAGCGCCACGATGGATTCTGGTACTGAAGCCTAGGGGTTTCTGAGCCACCAGCAGCCTCCCCGCTGTGTGAGGGTCTGTTTGGATAAGATTTCAACCCCATGGTTCCCACTGATACTAGAGCCATGGACTGAGATTGCTGGAGCCACATGTGGACTGAGGAGCACAACAGTCAGGACAATGAACTGCTCTAGAATCCACCCTGAGCCCTGGATGATCCTCATTGAGATGGCCCAGGGGATACAGAATATGACAGCAGAAGGTTTATCTTTGATGGTCGTCCCCAGCCGTGACTCCCAGATGCCCCCGGACTGAACATTCTCAATCTGACCCTATGGACACACGGGAAAATTCTGTCCCATTTGAAGAGGAAAGAAAAACCAGGACTAATTTATAGAATATTTATTTCTCAAACCCTGTAGAATTGTTATTCTGAGTAACAAGAGCCTGCTGGTCATATTCGTAAATAGAGGGTTCCCAATGGCACTGGCTCACAAACAGTTGAGTTGAATTTCTTGGATTGGGATCTTGCTGTGCCTAAGGGATGGGTGAGGGAATTTCCATCAGATTATTGTGTCCCCCAGTGTCCTTTCCTGCCTTCCTTCTTTTCTCCATTTATTGGCAAAGAATTCCTTGTGGCCCTGCATTCCTTCTGAAAGTACCCCTTCTGGACACAGTTGTAGAATTGCCCTCCTGCTCCAGGGACCTCATTACCCCCTCGATTCCCCCCTCTCGTTCCAGACCTTGAAGGTGGAGGTTAACACTTCACACACCTTTTCCTGAGGTTTCAACTCTCGCCATTCCCAAAGCACACATGAGACTGAGGCTGAATCTTCTTCATGTTTATTCCCTTTTCCAGACGGACATTAACAGAAAACAGACTACAATTAACAGCCAAGACAGAGGAAGCGGCACAAATTCACAGCCACAATGGATCTTGAGGAAAACACTTGTGGAGATTTTCTCAATGACATAAGAATCCTGTCCCTTTAAACAGTGACAGAACCTTAAATTGGAACTGAAGGCTGAGCAGGAAGAAAATCTGGTTTACTGAACCAGAGACTTCTGAGGTTCACATTGTTTTGTACAGCTGACAGTCTTCAACATCTTCGAGAGGTTTTACTTGGCATCACGAGTCTTTACTGTTCAATCGAACACTCCTAGAATAGGGTTAGCATGGGGTTTGATACAGAGTAAAGCTTGTTTTTGATGATCCAAATGACCTGCCTTAACCCTTGAACCTCAGACGTGTCTCTGATCCAATCCCAAGCAGGAAGAGAGTTGAAATTCAATGCTGACAATGACCTTTGTCTTGCCAGCTCAGCCCTGTTCTATTTAAAGTTGTGTCTCCTCTGTGGATTGTCTCACACACTCTACACACATTCTGATCTCCTGATGCTCTTGCTGAGGGGAGAGGGGAGAGTCACGTGGGTGAGGGCACAGGAGAAGCGAGCGTTGGACTCCCAGTCAGACCCAGAGAGGGTCAGCAGGCAGCTGACACTGTAGGTGCTGTCCGAAGCTCGCAGGTAGTTGCTGGTCTGAAACCCGTCCGAAATGACTACACCGTCCTTCTCCCATTGCACCTCCAGCTCATCGGGATAGAAGTGATTGGCAAGGCACACCAGGGTGGCAGTGCCCTTGGCATTGACCTGCTCCGGGGAGGGGGGCAGCAGGGTCAGCTTGGGCTGAGAGTTTTCACGGCCTGAAAGACAAGAGAAACCATTTTAATCCCTGCCATTCAAAGGGATTTCAACTCTGAACATTCACTGGCAAAACAATCCATTTGAAAATTTTCAGCCAATACCTAACAAACTCCATAAAAGGACAGGGACTTTTAAAATTGCTTCTTGGGATGTGAGTGTCACTGGCAGGGTGAGCATTTATTGCCCATCCCCAATTGCCCCTGAGAAGGTGATGGTGAAAGAGAAGGGACAGTTTTGGACCTTCATTTATGGAATGGATGTGAGCAGCTGGAAGGGCTAACAATGGGGGAGCATTTGAGTGACAGTGATCAGAACTCAGTGAGATTGAGAGAAGGGATGGAAATGGAGAACCACGGAACAAGTGTAAAAGTTTTCATTTGGGAACAAACCATTTTACTAAACTGGGCAGGGATTGGGTAAAAGTGGGCTGAAAGACAAAATGCAGTGGTGAAATTTACCAGGACCTGAGGAAAGCAAAGAGCTGACAGGATGAAATGTGTCCAAATGAAGTCCGGAAAATCCCAGTGATGTTTTATTGTCACAAAAAGAGCAAGAGAAATAAGGAATGTATGAGGGCCGTTCGAGAGCAGGATGGGAACTTCTGTGCGGTGGTGGGAGATGGAGCAATGGTTCCTCATGAAAACTTCCGGTCTGTTTTCACAAAAGAGAGGGACAAAGCAGTAACTGTAGTTCAGGAGGAGAACTGTGCAATATTGGAACGGCATCTTTCACATCTGAAAGACTCCCAGTTCATCCAAAGAATAGAAGGATTCATACTGTCCCAAAGACATTTGCAGACAGTGTGGGACCTGTTTGAAATGTGGTCCCTGTTGTAATGAAGGAAATGTGCAAGCCAAATGGTACACAGCAAGTAACAATGAGCGAATGAACATTTTGAGAAATATTTGTTCAGGGAAAAATATCAGCCTGAATACGATTCAAAGAGAAAGGAACTGGAACAGTTGGATGGAAAATGAGACAATGAAAGTTAAAGGAGAAGGGAGGATTCCTGGGTAGTGATGGGATTGATTGTTACCAGGAAATAAAATGAAAGGACAGAATATTACGAATGTCATATTGTACTGAGGAAACCTAAAAGTGCAGGGAAGCTCAATTACTGACCAAACGTAAAGGCTTTGTCTCTTAATGCATGACCGATTCGAAATAATGTTGGCAAAGTGGTACCACACAAACCAAGGTCAATGAAGCTTCCGAGGAATTTAAACTAATTAAAGAAGGTAGGGGCTCAGGACATTTTATTAAATCATCCAGACCAAGTAATTGGATAGAGAGTATGGTAAGGATCAGGAAGTGAACTTGATGCCTCGCAGGGTGGAATGGTGGATCAGTGGTTAGCACTGCTGTCTCACAGCTCCGGACACACAGACTCAATTCCAACTGACTGTCTGTGTGGGATTTACACATTCTCCCCGTGTCCACTTGGGTTTCCTCCCATTGTCACAAAGAAGTATAGGTTAGGAAGATTATCCATGGGAATTGTAGGATGGGTGTGATACGTTTTGGACGGACAGTCTGGGCTGAATAGCCTGCTTCCACACTGTCGGGTTTCTATGAATTCTAACGGAGATAACTGTGAGAAGGAGACAGTCAATTCATGACTGAGAGGGTTGTACTTCGATGCATCGAGTATATGAAACAAGGGAAATGAGCCTGTAGTGCATGGACATGGCTGCAAGGGGATCAGGGCCGGGAACTAAATATCCAGGGATGCACATCCAATTGAAAGGAAATACAAGGGGATAGAGGGTCAAGTGTGAAGGAGGAACTGAAGGTAATCCTTGTTAGTCAGGAAATGTTCTTGGAGAAGCTGATGCTATCAAAACTTAATCTGTCCCCAGGGCCTGATGCTCTGCAACTCAGAGTCCTGAAGAAAGTGGGTTTCAAAATAGTGGACACATTGGTGATCATTTTCTGCATTCTGTCGACTCTGACAGAGTTCCATTGGATTGGACAGTATACAATATGACCCCACTTTTAATAAAAGGAGGGAGAGTGAAAATGAGGAATTATACATGAGGAAAATGCTGGAGCCAGTTATTAAAGATACAATAACCGAGCATTTGGAAAGCAGTGACAGGATTGGTCCAAGTCAGCATGGATTTACTAAAGGGAAATCAAACCTGATACATCTTCTGGAAGGTTTTGAGGATGTGATCAGTTGAGAGTGGACAAGGCTAAATTAGTGGATATCAAAAACAAAAATTGATGAAAAAGTTCAGCCGGTCTTGCAGTATCTGTGGAGAGCAATCAACGTTAGCGTTTCGGATTGTGTGACCCTCCCTCAGAATTCAGTGGATGTTGTGTGTCTGAACTTTAAAAAGGCTTTTGACAAGGTCCCATACAAGAGATTAGTGAGTTACATTAAACCTCATGGTATTGGAGATAATGTATTGAAATGGAGAGAGAACTCATTGCCAGATAAAAAGCAGAGAGTTGGAATAAATGGGTCCTTCTCAGAGTGGCAGGCAGTGATGAGTGGGTGACCGCAGGGATCAGTGCTGGGACCCCAGCTGTTCACAATATACATAAATGATATCGACAAAGGAATTGAATGCAATCCCTAGAAATTTGTAGATGACATGAAGCTGGGTGACAATGTATGTTGTGAGGAGGATGCTAAGAGGCTGCAGGGTGACTTGGACAGGCTGACTGAGTGGACATATACTTGGCAAGTGCAACATATTGTGGATAAATGTGGGATGATCCACTTTGGTGGTAAACAGATTATGAATAAATGGTGCAAGTTTAGGAAAAGGTGAGGTGCACTGAGAGCTGGGTGTCATTGAAAGGGTGCATACAGGTGCAGCAGGCAGTGAGGAAATCTAATGGCATGATGGCCTTCACAGTGAGAGGATTTGTGTGTTGGAGTAAGGAGGTCTTGCAGAATTAAACAGGGCCTTGGTGAGGCCTCACCTTGAGTATTGTGTGCAGTTTTGGTCTCCGAGTCTGAGGAAGGACATTTTTGCTATTGAGGGAGCCCAGCGAAGGTTCACCAGACTGATTCAATGGAGGGCAGGACGGACAAATGAGGAAAGACTGGATCAAATGTGCTTGTACTCACTGGGATTTAGAAGAATGAGGGTAATCTCACAGAAACATATTAGATCCTAATGGGATTTGACAGGGTTGATGCTGGAAGAATGTTACCAACATTAGGAAAGTCCAGAACCAGGGGTCACTGTCTATGATTAAGGGTGAAGTTACTCAGATGTTGTGAAACTGTGGAATTCTCTTCCACAGAAAGCTGGTGGGGCCAGTTTGTTAGACATATATCAAGAGGGACGTGGCCCTTGAGGATGAAGGGATTTATGGGAATAGGGGGAGAGTGGGAATGGGAAACTGAGATTACATAATCAGCCATGATCATATTGAACGGTGGTGCAGGCTCAAAGGGCTGAATACCCTGTTCCTGCAGCTATTTTCTATGTTTCTATGTTTCTAATGATAGGTAGATGTGTGAGGGGTGTGAGGGTGGGGCATGGGAGGAGACGGTTTACCCTGTCAGGAAGAATTGAAATTACATCGATAGCAAGAAGAAATATCGAGTGGGAATGCATAGAGTCTGTGGGAGTCAACTTACGAAACCACAAAGGAACAAACACCCTGATGGGAGTTATGTACCAGCCTCCTCGCAGGAGTCAGGATGTGGGTCAGAAAATAAATCAGGAGATAGAAAAAGCATGTAAGAAAGGGATTATTACAATAATCATGTGGACTGCAATATGCAGGTGGACTGTGAAAATCAGGTTGGGAATGGATCTCAAGGAAAGGAATTCATGGAATGTCTGCAAGAGGCCTTTTTGGAGCAGCTTGTCGGAGAGCTACTCGGAAACAGGTAATTCTGGATTTGTTAATGTGTAATGAGGCAGCTCTGATTGGGGAGCTGAAGGTAAGTGAACCCTGAGGGGGCAGTGACCACAATATGATAGAATTAACCCTGCAGTTTGAGAGGGAGAAGCTGGAATTCTAAGTAATAAGAGGAGTTAATGAGCAAGTTAGACAAAGGAGAGGCAATGGACAAGATCTATTTGGATTTCCAGAAGGCCTTTGACAGGTTGCCACACAGGAGGCTGCTAAATAACATAAAAGCCCATGGGGTTTGGGACCCGGTACTGACGTGGATAGTGAGTGGGAATAAATGGATCTTTTGCAGCCTGGCAGCTGGTTTGTTGTGCAGTTCAGCAGGGGGCTGTGTTGGGACCACAGCTATTCATGTAACAATTAATTATATATTAACGATCTGGGAAAAGGAACTGAGGGCATTGTCCCTAAATTTGCTGATGACACAAAGATGAGGGGAGGGACAGGGAGAGTTGAGGAAGAAGGGAGGCTGCAGAAGGACTTGGAAAGGCTCAGGGAGTGGGCAAAGGAGTGGCAGATGAAATACAATATGGGAATGTGTGAGGTTATGCACCTTGGTTGGAAGAATAGAGGCTCAAACTGTTTTCTAAACGGGGAAATTTGGAATTCTGAAACACAAAGTGGCTTAGGAGTCCTCTTTCAGGTTTCTCTTAAAGTTAGCATGTATGTTCAGTTGGCAGTTAGGAAGATAAATGCTATGTTAGCATTCATTTCAACTGAGTTAGAAAATAAGAGCAGGCATGTCCTGCTGAGGCTGTATGAGACTCAAGTCAGACTGCATTTGGAACATTTTGAACAGTTTTGGGACCTGTATCTAAGGAGGGATGCATTGGGGGAGATCCAGAGGAAGTTTATAAGAATGACCTTGGGAGTGACAGCCTGGTCTGATGAGGAGCGGTTGAGATATCTGGATGTGTACTTGATGGAGTTCAGAAGGACATGAGAGGATCACATTGACACTTACAGAACACTGAGACGCCTGGATAGAGTGGACATGGAGAAGATGGTTCCACTCGTCAGAGATACTCGGACCAATGGGCACAGCCACAGAGTTAACGGATAACTCATTAGGACTGAGATGAGGAGGAATTTCTTCTGCCAGAGCGTGGTTAATCTGTGGAACTCATTGCTGTGGAGGTGAAGTCATTGAGTGTATTTAGGACAGAAATTGATAGATTCCTGATTGGGAAGGTCATCAAACATAATGGGAAGAAGGCAGGAGAATGGTCTTGAGAAACACATGACCATACAACAAAGCAGACTGGATGGGGCGAATGGCCTAATTCTGATGTCTTTTGAAGAGACACTGCCAAACCCCAGAACACTGAAAGGTGTGGATTGTGAGCCCTGCTGGAGCTGTTTTTCATCAGAACTTTGCGAAGTGGAGAGAGTGTGCATCCTGTTCCTTGTGGGAACTTCAGAATGCTTCCTAGCTCCTGGAATACCATGAAGTACAGGAAGCGTGGTCAGTGACAGCAGTTGGAGCCCGGGATTCGGAGCTTGAGCAGCAGCTGGTGTCAGTGCGGAGAGTCCGTGAGGCTGAGAGTTCCGTGGAGAGCACGTTTCTTGATGAGGTCACTCTGCAGCTTCAGAGTATGCAGGGCCAGAGGGAATGGGGGAGCAGCAGATAGTCCAAAAAGACCAGGCAGCAAGTACAGGAATACCCTGTGTGAATCCCGCTCTCCAACAAAAATTCAGTTTGGAATCCTGATGAGAATGATGGTTCATCTGGGGAATGCAGCCAGAGCCAGGTCCTTGGCACCACGGGTGGGGGGCAGCTGTACAGGAGGGCGCAAGGAAGACTGGAAGAGTGGTAATGAGAGGAGATTCGAGAGTGAGGGCAATCGATAGGTGTTTCTGCAGCTGCAAATGGGAATCCAGAATGGTGTGTTGTCTCCCTGGTACCAGGGTCAAGAATGTCTCTGACTGGCTGCAGAGCATCCTGAGGGGAGAGGGGGAATAGGCAGCAGTCATGGTCCACATTGGTCCCGGTGACAGAGGAAGAAAAGGGATGTGCTCCTGCAGTCAGACTTTAAGGAGCTTGGTAGGCAATTCGCAACAGGAACTCAATAATAGGAATATTTGGATTACTCCATTGACCAATGCAAGTGAGGATAGGAACAGGAGGATAAGGCAGGTGTATGTGGGGCTGGAAAGGTGGTCCAGGAGGGAGGGCTTTAGATTCTTGGGTCTCTCAGAATGACTTGGTGGGAGATGCGACCTCTGTCGACTGGATGGGTTGCTCCTGAATAGAGCAGGAATTGAGCTCCTCGTGGGGTGATTTGCTGGTGCCGTTGGAGAGGGTTTAAATTAGTATTGAAGGGCCGTGGGAACGAGGAAGTAATATCAGGGAGGAACATCAAGGATCACAGAATCCTGGAAAAAATTGTTAGCATCAGAATAAGGAATAGGAACTTCTTAGGCAGGGTCAGAGTGAGAGAGAGCCAGCAATAAATTCTAAATCTGGCTGACTGTGCATGTATGGGACTGCACGGAGTGTGGGAATAAGATTGGGGAGTTACAGACGCAGATTACCAAGTGGAAATCTGATGTTGTTGCTTTAACAGATGAGGTTCAAATGAGGACAGGACTGTTTGTTAAATATTCCTGGATACAAGGTGTTCAGAAAAGATAGGAAAGGGGGGAAAGGGTGAGAGGTGTGGATTGATTAAGGAGATCGGTACAGAGCTGGAGAAAGAAGGTATCTCAAAGGTGTCAAGGACAGAATCGATTTGGTTCAGGATAAGGAACAAAAAGGTGCAATCAGTTTTTTCAGTGCAGTCTGTCGGTCACCGACTCGTGGGAAGGATGTCGAGGAACAAACCTGCAAGGAATTTACAGAGAGGTGCAAATATTAGGGGATTTTAATTGTCAGAATATCAACTGAGACAGTAACTGAATCTTGGGAATGAGGAGATCCAAGTGGATCAAGTGTCAGTGAGAGGACATTGAGGGAAGAGTGATCATTGTATCATAAGATTTAGGGGGACAGTGAAAAAAGACAATGGACAATCCAGCCTAAAGTCATGATCATGGATCGTATCCCATGGATCACCTCCAATGTTTCACTCTTAGAATTTTTCATATTTTATTTTAAAACCGAATATGAATGAGTTACCAATGTAATATTTTGCCGCAGTATTTACGGTTGAGAAGGACATGGAAGTGAAGGGAATTTGGGAAATAAATGTTGATGTCTTGAGAAGAGTCCATATTACAGAAGAAGAGGTGCAGTAATCTGTTCTTTAAACTCATGAAGAAAAAAAATCCCCAGGACCTGATCAGCTCTATCCCAGTACTTTGTGGGAAACTTGGGAAGAGACAGTGACGCCCCTTGTGGAGATGTTTGTATCATCAACAGCTACGGGTGATGTTCTGGAAGACTGGAGTGTGTGTAATGTTGAGCTGTTATTTAATAAGGTCTGCAAGGAATACCCTGCGAATTATAGACCGGTGAGTCTGATAGTGATAAGTTGTTGGAGGGGATTTTGACAGACAGGCTCTAAGTGCATTTGGAAAGACAAGGATTGATTAGGGATAGTCCACATGGCTTTGCCAGTGGGAAAATGTGTCTTACAATTTTTTTTGAGGATATGACCAATAAGATAGCTGAGGGCAGAGTGGTAGACATTGTCTGCATGGACTTTCGCAAGGCCTTTGACAATTTCCTGCATGGGCATCTGGTTAGTAAGTTAGATCAAATGGGATCCAGGGAGAGCAAGTTAATAGATACAAAATTGGCTTAATGGTTGGAGACAGAGTGTGGTGGTAGAGGGTTGTTGTTCAGACTGTAAGCCTGTGACATGCAAAAGGATTGTTTCCGGGTTCATCATTGTTCGTCGTTCATAGAAACAAATTGAACGAGGATTTAGGAAGTATAGTTTGTGAGTTTGAAGATGACACCAAAATTGGCGGTTTCATGGTCAGTGAAGAAGGCTATTTGAGAGTACATTTACATTATGTATTGAGATAATAGCGAGGTGTTGCATTTTGGTACAAAAACCAGGCCAGTTCTTACACAGTTAATTATGGGGCCATGGGGAGTGTTGTCAAACAGGGAGATCAAGGGGTGGAGGCACATAGAGGATTGAACCTGGTGTCATGTGTAGAAAGGGTGGTGAAGAAAGCTTTTGGTGCACTTGCCTTCATCGGGTATGGGTGTTGGGACATTATGTTACAGCTCCCCAAGATATTGGTCAGGCCATGTTTCCAATCACCCTGCTATTGGAAGGATAGCATTCAAATAGAAACAGTGTAAAAAGGATGACAATGATGTCACCGAGATTGGAGGGTTTGAGTTATAAGGAGAGGCTGGTTAGGCAGGGCTACTTTCCTTGGAAGCTCAGAGGCTGCAGGGTGACATTTTAGAGACTTATAACATCATAATGGGCATAGATTAGGTGACTAACTAAGGTCTTTTCCCCAGGATAGGTTAGTCCAAACCTAGCGGGCAGAGGTTTAAAGTGAAAGAGGAAAGATTCAAAAGGGACCTGAGTTATCCCTCTTTCAGGCAGAGAGTGGTATTGAACGAACTGCCCGAGGAAGTTGGAGAGGCGAGAATGATTAAAACATTTAAAAGCCATTTGAACAGGTACATGGGAAGAGAAAAGGGACAGAAAATGAGCCAAATGCAGGCAAATGGGACTACGGGAATAGACAAGGTTTATATTTCACAAAGGATGTGAATATGTTGCAGATGTCGTGAAAGAAAATTCCCATGAATGGTTCAGGGATGAGGAACGTCACTTAAGAAAGTATGTTGGAGAAGTTCAGACTGTCTTCCTTGGAGAAGAGAAGGCTGAGAGGAGATTTGTTTGAGAAATTCAACACCAGGAAAGGTCTGGAGAGATTAAATAAGGAGAAAATGTTCCCACTCATTAAAGGATCGACGGCGAGAGCCACAGATCGAAAGTAATTGGGAGAAGAAGCAGAAGTGAGACAAGGAAAAAAATTTTCAGCCAGTGAGAGATTAAAGTATGGAATGCACTGCCTGAGAGTGTGGTGGAGGCAGCTTCATTAGAAACATTCCCAAGGGAATGAGACTGTTATTTGAAATGGAACAATGTGCAGGGTGACAGGGAGAAGGCAGGAGAATGACACTCAGTGAACTGCTCATTCAGAGAGCTGGTCCAGACAGGATGGACAGAATGGCCTCCGTGTGCACTGTAACAATTCTGTGATTGTGTGATTGAGCAGAGTTAAAGCTGGGGGAAGTGGGAGCTCGGTGTCTCACTGTACTGCTGCTGCTGCTGCTGCTGCTGCTGCTGCTGAGGTCAGTGAGATCAGAGACTGGGACAGGGATCCAGAGCTCACATCAAAGTCTGCCCGTGTCTGTCACACTGAGACTGACAGGAGGCTACTCACTGATTTCACTGCATGCTGCAGGAATGGGACCACAGGCTGCAAATGGACAGAGCTCCTCCACACGGTGAGTAAAACTGACTGACTTATATCTTGCTGTTTAAAGGAGGCAATGGTACTAAATAAATACGGCTGGACACCCTGTTAGACACAGTGCTCCTCAATAAACCCTTTCATTTACTGCAGCTCCCCACTAACACCTTCAACATTTCAGCATTTGTGTTTTAGCAAGTTTTGTATTAAAAAGGTTTACTTCCTCAATCTGAGCTTGGTTCCTTTACCGAACGTGTCCCACAGTGAGAGCTCCCAGTGCAGAGGCTGTACAAAAATCTCTGCTCTCTGCTTCCCTCTGTCACTCTCACCCTCTCCCTATCTGTCTCTGTCTCTCACTTGCTCTCAACTTCTCTTTGTCATTCATGTTTTTCTGTTTTTTCTCATTCAGTTTTTTTCTCTCTCTCTTCTCTCTCTCTCTCTCTCTCTCTCTCTCTCTCTCTCTCTCTCTCTCTCTCTCACACACACACACACACACACACACTCTCTCTCTCTCTCTCTCCCTCTCTCTCTCTCTCTCTCTCTGGGTTGAGTCCAGATGAGTTCAGGAGGTTTGTGAACTTTGTATTTTGATGTTAAATCTTGCAGTTGCTCTTCACATGTGACCATGGAATGTAAGAGGGATACTTGAGGCCTTCAGCGTGCGTTGGACACCACAGGGACTGGAGTGTTTAGTGGACAGTGACAATCCCTGCATGGGGTAATTTGCTCAGTTCCATTTATCTATAACTGTGGACATGTCAATATAGATGCTGTATGTGTGTGTTCTCTACTATATATTAAGTATATACAAGTGTGGGAGGTGTCAGTACAGGAGGTGGAACTGTGTGTCCATTATTATATATTATAAATAGCAGTGGGATGTGTCAGTACAGGACTATGTGTATTGAGGTTTTTAATATAACTGTGTATCACTGTGCCAAGACCAGCTCCTACTTTGCTGACAGTAATAATCAGCGACATCCTCATTCTGAACGTTGCGGATTGTCAGGGTGAAATGTGTGCTGGATACTTGTGTCCCGGTGAATCTGCTGGAGACTCCTGTGAATCGAGTTGTTGCATCATAGATCAGGAGAGAGGGTTTCTGTCCTTCCCGCTGCTGGTACCATTCAACATCACGACTGGCATGCTCACTGGATTTATAGGTGAGGGTTGCAGTCTGGCCCAGTCCCACTGACAGCACCGGGGGAGACTGGGTCATGATGATGTCCCCACTGATACCTGAGGGGTCAGAGAGAAACACAGTGAAGTCAGAACTGTCACAGAAAGAGACTGTCAAATGAGAGATTGTTGGAGACACTGAGCATTCCTCTGGTTTCAGCATTTTCCCTTCAATCACAAGTCAGTGGAACTGGAGTGAAATGGAGAGCAGCTAAAGATTCAAGGTGGAAGGAGAGAGATTTGTACCTGCGACACAGAATGCCAGGGGCCAGATCAGCTGGATGTGTGAAATCATGGTGTGTGCTCCTGTCGCTGTGTCTCGTTCCTGATAAACTCTCCCTTCACAGGGCTCTGCTTTATAAAGCTGCAGCCTGTGAGAGTCTGACTGGGTGTTCCTCAGTATGTAAATGGCATCAGGCAGAGAGACATGTCAGTTCCTCGCACTTCCTGATTTTGTCTCTCTGTCTTATCCTTCCCTGGTTACTCCCATCCTTTTCCCTTCTATCTCTTTTCACCTTTCGCTTGAATATAATCCTGTTGTTTATTGACTTATTACCTCTTTTTCCTTTGATCTCCCTTTCCTTCTGTGTTGGTTGGCCTGTCTTTCTCTCTCTCTCTCTTATCATCCATTCCACTCCATCACAACTTGTTTCCTCACTCGTGCCCTCAATCTCTCATTGCCTCACTCCATCTTTTTCTCTCTCCCTCCAGTCACTCTCTAACTAATCTCTGCAGCAGGCGTTATTCCAGGACATTGGAACACTGAGTCCTGGGGCAGCAGTTAAATGCCTCGCCTTCTCTCACTCAATCTCACAACGTGCACTTGCTCTCTCTCTCTCTCTCTGTCTCTCTCTCTGTCTTCTGTCTATCTCTCAATCAGAAGCTCAATGACATGAACAGCATTTAACGACTTGTACCAATCATCAACGCTAATCCCACCTTGGCATTGAGGGAGAGGATCAGCCAGGATCATAGTGAATGACAGAGCAGCCTCACAGGACCAAACCCAAACCCTAACCCTGTCCCGAACACTAACCCTAACCCGCACCCTAACCTGAACATTACTCCTGCTCTCTGTTTCTATCTTTGTATGTCTGTGTTATCTTCAATCTCTTCCACTGGGTATTGATTTCTCTACTCACGAAAAAATACCTTCCTGTCCACTCTCTCTCTGCCCCTCATAATCTTGTGGCCCTTTATGAGGTCCCCTCTCAACCTTCACTGCTCCAAGATAAACAACCCCAGCCTTTCCAATCCTTCCTCATAGCTCAGACTCTCCAGGTCAGGAAGTAAGCTGGGAAATCTCTGCACCCCCTCGAGTACAGTCATATCCTTCTCATAATGTGGTCACCAGAACCTGTCTATCTCTCTCTCTCTCTTTGACTAGATTCCCTTTACTCCTTGTCTCACCTCCTCTGCATCTGTCTCTCTCTCTCTCCTCTCCCTCAGTCACACTGTTTCATACTCTCTCTCATTCTCTCTCTCTTTCTCTCTCTATTATTCAACCCCACCATCTCTACCTCCCTCTAACTCTCTCTCCCTCTCGACCTTTGCACATCTTACATTTCCTCAGACTCACTCTACCTCTCTCTCTCATTCATACCCTGTCCTTCTCTCTCTCTCCCTCTCTCTCTCTCTCTCTCTCTCTCCACTGTTCCTTTCCCATTCTCTCTTTCTCTCTCTGTCTTTCTCTATCTCCCTCTCTCTTTCTTTCCCACAACATCCCAGGTGGTAACAGTTAAATACAGGGTAAATCTCCCTCTGCTCTGTCCCACCAATAGATGTTAACCCTTGACCCCAGAAGCATGTCTTCTCCTGGAGGAAGGTCCCATTTCCCACATTGACCAGGCTTTGGTATCTCTCAGGAAGACAGACATATTCTTGCCAAATGAAGGGCAGTTCCGTGCTGTTGGCCTATTCTCACTGGGGACTGGTTTGGACACAAACCTCATTCCATGAAGGCCCAGCAGAGAGAGGAGGTCCTCAGGCCATCAGTGTGAGCTGGAGGGACCGGCCAGGCTCTGACCCACTGACCCATCCTGTCCATTCACAACATGTTCCAATCCCTTCTCCTCTCCTTCCCCTTCCATGGTCAAGCTCCAGTTTTACTGTCAAGGGCAGAACCCCCCGGTCCTCACCTTCCACTCCACTGACCTTCGTATACATTGCATCATCCTCCGTTATTTCCACCACCTCTAAACAGACTGCATAAGCAGAGATAGATTTCCCTTCCCATCCCTATCCGCTTTCCATAAAGACCATTCCTTCCGTGACTCCCTCGTCAGGTCCACACCCCCCTACCAATCCATCGTCCCCAGCTGGCACTTCCCCTGCCATCACAGGAACCTGAGCCCACAACTCCCCCCTCACCTCTGTCCAAAACTCCAAAGGAGCCTTCCACATCCATCAAAGTTTTGGCTTCACTTCCACACATGTCATTTACTGTATCCGTTGCTCCCAATGCAGTCTCTTCTAGATTGAAGAGACAGGACATCTACTGGCAGAGTGCGTCAGAGAACATTTCTGGGACACTCGCACCATCCAATCTCACCGCCCCCGGCCAAACACTTCAACTCTGCCTCCCACTCTGCCAAGGACATGTAGGTCATTGGCCTCTGACATCACCACTTCCTAGCCACCCGACACCTGGAGGAAGAACGCTTCATCTTCCGCCTCAGGACCTTCCAACCCCACGGTATTAATGTGAATTTCACCAGGTTTCTCGTTTCCCCCTCCCCATCTTATCCCAGTTTCAACCTTTCAACTTGGCACTGTCCCATCTGTTCCTTCATGACCTGTCCCATCTGTCAATCTTCCTTCCCACCTATCCTCTCTACCCTACTCTCTGACCTATCATCATTACCCGTACCTCCATCGACCTAACACATGGTCAGCTTCCTTCCCTCAAACTTTGGAATGAGGAGCAGGAAGAGATAATTCATTCCTTCGAGCCCTGATCTTGCCTGATCTTATTCTCATCTCCACTTTCCAGACTGCTCCCGATTGCACCCTGTCCTGCTTTTCATCAGAAAGATATCTGTTTCTTTATTGAATCTGTTGATTGATTCTGCCTCCACTGCGGTCTGGGGGCAGTGACTTCCACAGATTCTCAACCCTCTGAGAGAACGAGTTACAATAGAACAGAATCCATTCAGTATGGAAACAGGTCAATTGGCCCAACAAGTCCATAGCGGCCCTTCAAAGAGCATTTCACCCAGACCCATCCCCTTACCCTTTCCCTGTAACCCTACATTTTCCATGACGAATGAACCTAACCTACACATCCCTGAACACAATGGGAAATTTAGCATAGACTATCCTCCGAGTACATAAATCTTTCGACTGTGAGAGCAGCACCGAGATAAAACCCCCACAAATAGGGGGAGAATCTAGAAACTCCACACAGCTGCCCAAGGGTGGGATCAAACCCAGCTCCCTGAACTGTGAGGCAGTAGTGCTAACACTGCACCACCGTGCCATTGTAGTTTATCCTTATCGCAGTTTGACCCGACCTCACCCACTCTATATCTATGACCTATTTTTCACGACTGTCCCACAGGAGGGAACAACTGTTCCATGACTGACTTATCAATCCCCTTTAGCATCTTATATACCTCTCTCAGATCCCCCCTCATGTGACTGAATTCCAGTGAGTAAAAGCCCAAGCTGTTCAATCATTCTTCATACGACAGCCCTTTCATCCCAGGAATCAGTCTGGTGAACATCCTCTGAACCGCATCCAGTGCCACCATATCCTTCATCAAGTAAGGAGACCAAAACTGGACATAATACGTCAGATGTGATCTCACCAATGTCTCACAGAATTGTAACAATATTTCTTTATCTCTGTAATCCAGTCCTTTTATAATAAATACCAAGATTCCAAATGCTGCAAGAAATGCCAACATTCCAATTCCATGGGACTCAATTGGAACCTCCAACAGAGATAAGTAAATATGGGCCTCCTTCCATCTGGACTCTCCAACAGACACCAATAAACCTGGACCTCATTCCCACTGGGCCACCAAACGGAGATCAGTAACCATGGGCCTCCATCCCATTGGAATGTCTAATGGACAGCAGTGAGCACAGGCCTCTTTCCCACTGGACCCTCCATATTGGAACTTCAAACCCCACATCCTCTCCATCGCGAGGTCTTTTATTTCAATCTCCACAAGATTGATCATCTATGCACTACGTCAGCCCTTGGCTACAGAAACCTTTATTCCTGCTCATCCCACATCCAAACTCTCCAAGCTTAGAGTCATAGAGTCAAAGAGATATACAACACGGAAACAGACCCTTTGGTCCAACCCATCCTTGCCGACCAGATAACCCAACCTAACCTCGTCCTACCTGCCAGAATCTGACCCAAATCCCTCCAAACCCTTCATATTCACACGCCCATCCACATACATTTTAAATGATGTAATTGTACCAGCCTCCACCACTTCCTCTGGCAGCTCATTCCATACACGTACCACCCGATGCGTAAAAAAGTTGCCCCTCACTACTCTTTTATATCTTCCCCCTCTCACCCGAAACGTAAGCCCTCTAGTTCTGGACTCCTCCAACCCAGGGAAAAGACTTTGTCTATCTACCCTATCCATGTCCCTCAGGATTTTGTAAACCCCCAAAAGGCCATTCCTCAGCTTACAACTTTCCAAGGAAAACAGCCCTAGCCTATTCAACGTCTCCCTTTAGCTCAAATCCTCCAACCCTGACAACACCCTTTTAAATCTTTTCTGAACCTTTTCAACATCCTTCTGAAAGGAAGGAGACCAGAACTGCACAGAATATTCCAAAATTGGTCTAAGCAATGTCCTGTTCAGCCATAACATGACCTCCCAACTCCTGCACTCAATACTCTGACCAATAAAGGAAAGCATACCAAACGCCTTCTTCACTATCCTATCTAGCTGCGATTCTACTTTCAAGGAGCTATGACCCTGCATTCCAAGGTCTCTTTGTTCAGCAAAACTCCATAGGACCTTACCATTAAGTGTATAAGTCCTGCTACGATTTGCTTTCCTGAAATACAGCATTTATCCAAATCAAACTCCATCTGCCACTCCTCAGCCCATTGGCTCATCTGATCAAGATCCCATTGTCATCTGAGGTAACCTTCTTCACTGTCCACTACACCTCCAATTTTGGTGTCATCTGCAAACTTACTAACTCTCCCTCTTAAACACACATCCAAATCATTTATATAAATGATGAAAAGTAGCAATGAGCTTTGTGGCACTCCACTGGTCACAGGCCTCCAATCTGCAAAACAACCCTCCACCACCACCCTCCGTCTTCTACTTTTGAGCCATTTCTGTATCTAAATGGCCAGTTCTCCCTGTATTCGGTGAGATCTAACCTTGCTATCCTGTCTCCCATGGAGAATATTGTTGAACGCCTTACTGAAGTCCATATAGATCACTTCTACTATTCTGCCCTCATCAATCCTCTTTGTTATTTCTTCAAAAACTCAATCACGTTTGTGAGACTTGATTTCCCAGGCAGAAAGCCATGTTGACTATCCCTAATCAGTCCTTGCCTTTCCAAACACAGGTACATCCAGTCCCTCAGAATTCCCTCCAACAACTTGCCCACCAAGACGTCAGGCTCACTGGTCGATAGTTCCCTGGCTTGTCTTTAACACCTTTCTTAAGCAGTGGTACGACATTAGCCAAATTCCAGACTTCCAGCACCTCACCTGTGACTATTGATGACACAAATATCTCAGCAAGAAACCCAGCAATCACTTCCCTAGCTTCCCACAGAGTGCTACAGGACACCTGATCAGATCCTGAGGGTTTATCCATTATTATGCATTTCAAGACATCCAGCACTTCCTCCATTGATATGTCGACATTTTCCAAGGCGTCACCATCTATTTCCCTCCATTCTATATCACCCATTTCCTTTTCCACAAATAAGTGCTCAGTATCTCCCCCATCTCTGCTGCTCCAAACAAAGGCCACCGAGCTGATCTTTGAGCGGCCCTAATCTCTCCCTAGTTACACTTTTGTCCTTAATGTATTTGTAATGTCCCTTTGGATCTTCCTCAACCTTTGCTCTGTAAAGTCCAAATTGTCTGCAACAGACTAGTCCCTTCCCTGTCTCACACCAAGGAGGAGATTGTCCATCAATAATGATTAAAAGGGTTATGGAGAGTTGGG
Organism: Chiloscyllium punctatum; assembly: GCF_047496795.1. NCBI lineage: Eukaryota > Metazoa > Chordata > Chondrichthyes > Orectolobiformes > Hemiscylliidae > Chiloscyllium > Chiloscyllium punctatum. The sequence continues at coordinate 127,438 of NW_027310081.1, read as the reverse complement.
GTGGTCAGAATTGATCAAACAGATGATAGCTTCTGCAGTTGAATATCCTGCTGGCAGGCTCCAGCCTTTTACACACAGAATGGGGAAGTGTGCATTGTCGGGCTCCTTGGAGCTATCCTTCATCATCAAGTGTCCCTCAGGAGGGGGGAGAGAATGTTCAGGGTCCTGAGCTCCATTTCCCAGCCCAGGCAGTTTGTCTCCCAGTGAATGAATGAGATGCCAATTTGGAGAATAGGTTAGGGACAGTCTCTGCCGTGGACCCAGGTCTACAAGAGGCAACTAGAGATCGAGCTAAAAAGGAAAGATTTACTGAGTTATGGGGAGAGAGAGGGCAGTGGGATTAATTGGATCACTCACAGACATGATGGGTTGAATGGTCTCCTCCTGTGCGAGGGGGAGCAGATTTAGGACTGAATTGAGACGGAACTTCTTCACCCAGAGGGTTGTGAATCGTTGGAATTCCCTGCCCAGTGAAGTGGTTGAGTTTTCCACAGTAAATGTTTTTAAAGCTAAGGCAGGTAATTTTTTGAACAATAAACGATTCAAGGGTTTTGGTGAAAAGGTGGGTAAGGGGGAGCTGAGGCCATGAAAAGATCAGCCATGATCTTACTGAATGGCAGAGCTGCCCGAGAGGCCAGAGAGCCTGCTCCCGCTCCTAGTTTTAATGTTCTTTTGTGCTGTCAGATTCCGGGGAGTGCAGACAGTTCACAGTTTTCTCCCGTCTCAGTAACAAACGTCCAGCTGCTCCGAGCTCCTTCTTTCACTTCCTCTCTTGGTGAAGTTTCAACCTTGCGATCTGACTGTCTTTGCAGTTATTTTTTACACTGGGGCTTTCTGCTGTGGTCAGCATCTCTAATAATAAGTGTCCAATCAGTGACAATCACAGCAGTTAAGAGCAGTCAGGACTGAGGAGCCATGCTCAAGGGAAACACATTGGGAAGATCAAAGCCATCCTCTTCAGCTCCCGGTACAAACTCCATCCCTCTCCCTGAGCACTGTCTGCTGCTCAACCAGACTCTTTGTAAAAACAGAATACCTCAGCAGGTCTGGTTATATCTGGGGAAATAAATCAGCGTTAACATTTCGGGTGCCGTGACCTTTCCTCAGAACAGTTCTGAAGAAGGTTCACTTGTCCCAAAATGTTAACTCTGCTGTCTCTCCACAGATGGTGCCAGACCTGCTGAGCCTTTCCAGCAATTTCAGTTTTTGTTCCTCATTAACAACAACCACAGCTTTTTCAGCTTTTATTTAGTATCAGATTCCTTCCAATCCTGGCCTCATCATTGAGGCTGATCTGAGCCCCAAAAGCCCTCCAAATCACAGAGATCACTCACTGAAAATCTCAGCCGTTGCTTTGGGATTCCAAACATGATCATTCTAATGTTATACTGGGCCACATCACAGCCACTGCCCTCTGTAAACTTCAGCTCATCCCAAACTCTGCTGCCTGTTTCCAAACTTGCACCAAGTCCCATCCCCATCCTCCACTGTCCTCACTGAGCAACATTGTCTTACGTTCCAACAACACCTCGATATCCAAATTCTCATCCTTGTTCTGAAGTCCCTCCGTGTCCATCCACCCTCCCAATCTCTGTAACCTCCTCCTAGCTGCGTCACTCAGTGTGGTCAGCAATCTTGGACAGATGACTCTCTGTTTCTTCATTCAAGTCATTGAGAAATATCGTGAAATGCCGTGGTCCCAGCACAGATCCCTGGGGACACACTATTCACCTCTTGCTCATTGGAGGACACATACGTTATCCCTCCACTCTGTCTCCTTTCTCCAAATTAATTCCTGACCAAAGGCAAATACTTTTCTCTAACTCAATATGTTTCCACGTTGATGAACAGTCTCTCAAACAGTGAAACTAGGAGCAGGAGTAGGCCATTCAGCCCTTCGAGAATGTTCCAATTTTCAATATGATCATGGCTGATCATCCAACTCAGTCGCATGTTCCTGCTTTCTCCCCGTAACCTTTGATCCCTTTCATCCGAAGAACTATGCGTAGCTTTTTCTGGAAAACATTCATTGGTTTGGGTTCTTTCAGTGACAGAAACTTCCATAGGCTTCCCACTCACTGAATGGCCTTTCCCATATCCTTAAATTGTAGTCCTTGATTCTGGACTCCCCAGTCATCAGGAATATTTGTCCTGTTAGAATTTTAGAGTTTTCAATGTGAATCCCCTCAATCTTCTAATCTCCAGTTAATATAATCCTAATTGATCCAGTTTCTCATCAGATCTCAGTGCTGTCATCCCAGGAATCAGTCTGGTAAACCTTTACTGCCCTCCCCCCACAGCCAGAACATCCTTCCTCAGATAACGAGACCAAAACTGCACACAATACAATCATAAAATCACACAGTACGGAAGAGGCCCTTCGGCCCATTGAACCTGGACCAGCCAAACTACTCTAAACCTGCATTCATCCAACTTTGCAACACAAGGGCCTTAGCTTTAAATGTCATGTTATTTCAAGGGGTCATCCAAGTACTTTTTAAAGATTGTGAGATTTTCCACCTCAACTTCCATCCCAGGCAGTACAAACCAGACTACCACCACCCTCTGAGTGAAAACCTGCTCTTCAAATGCCCTCTAAAGCTCCTATCTTTCACAGTGAATGTGTGCCGACTCCGAATTAGGGGAACAATCCAGTTAGGTCCTCCTATAACCTCAGACCTTCTTCCTCACTGTCAACCATCGGCCAAACCTCATGTCATCTACAAACTTAGTCATCATCCACTCACCCCCACCCCTCACCTTTCACATTCTCATCTTCATTGTTTCAATACATCTTGAACAATAAGGGACCCAGCACTGATCCCTGTGGATCCCACTGCACACTGGGTCCAGTCTCACAAACAACGTTTTGCCTCCACCCTCTGTCTCCTGTCACTGAACCAGTTTTGGTTTGAATACTCCAGGTGTGGACTCACTAAGGCTGCATACAATTACACCAAGACATCCCTGTTCCTGCACTCAAATCCTCTCACGATAAAGGTAACATATCATTTACCTTCTTCACTGCCTGCTGCACCTGCATGCTGACTTTCAGTGACTGGTATACACAGTCACCCAGATCTTATTGCACCTCCCCATTCCCAATCTATCACCATTCAGATAATAATCTGCCTTCCAATTTTTGCTATTAAATTGGGTAACCTAACATTTAACATCATTGTATTTCATCTGCCATCACTTAACATCTCCAAAAATCACACTGATGTCTCTCTGCATCCTCCTCACAGCTCCCCCTCCGACCCAGCTTTGTGTCATCTTCAAACTTGGAGATATTACTCTTAAGTTCCCTCATCTCAACCATGAACAAATATTGTGAATAGCTGGATCCAGGCCTGTGGTACCCTTTCAGACAATTTCCAGTTTATTTTTACTCTTTGTTTCCTGCCTGCCAACCAGTTATCTATCCATGTCAGTCACTGTCCCCAGTCCCATGAATCTTAATATTTTATACTCTCTTCTGTGGGATTTCTTAAAAACCTTTTAAAAGTTCCAAATATACCACGTCAATTGCCTCCTTCTTGTCAAATTCGCTCTTTACATACTCAAACAATTCCAGTCAATTTGTTAAGCGCGATTTCCCTTTCCACAAACCATGCTGACTCTGTCTAATCCTGCCACTGTCTTCCACATGCTCAGTGATTAAATCTTTCATTATAGCTTGAGTATTTTCAGGCTGATTGGTCTAAGATGTTCAGTTTCTCTCTACTTCCCATTTTAAATAGCGATGTTAGATGAGCAACTCTCCAGTCAGTGGGAATTATTCCAGAATATATAGAATCTTGAACATCAATGTTTCCAAATATTTTGGGCATTTCCTGAAGTAATCTGAGGTGTAGATTATTGGATCCTGTGGCTTTCACAGAATTTAATCCCATAAAGTTTCCAAAAACATTTCCCTAATAAAGCTAGTTTCTTCAGTTCTGCTGTCAGTCTATACCCTGTCATCCTAAAATGTTAAGGATGTATTTGAGTTTTCCATTGTATACAAAGATGCAGAATGCAGCAAATGCAGAAATTTCCTTTGCTCTTGTTGTCAGTGGTACTTTTAACAAATCAATTTTGGATACGAATGACACACTACCTACCCTATAAATGCAATCTCCTGTCCTGGGAATAGGGTACAAATCCATCTTTGTGGCAACATTCACTTTCCTACTGTCTACACAGGATCGAATTGAAACATTTGGTTTCAGAACCAACATTACAAGAGAACTCCAATTACTCTTACAGTTCAATCAGGATACCCTGTCTAGTTTATGATCAGTAATTTGCTGATTTTGAGATGGTTTGAATCAACCCCAGATCCCTGTTCTGCCACTGGATTTATTTTAAAATATCAAATTAAGAAGGCAGTAGATGGGTGTTTCAGGGCAAAAGAATTTCTGCGTTTATTCAATACAAAAGGTACGTTTAATACAGGAGCAAATGCAAATGTAATAATCAGTGAAATTAACAGTATCCATTATACAGAGAACAGTAATTAAATACACTATCAAATTAAACACTGGTTATACACTATTAGAAGCTGGAGTGGAAAAGTGTGGCACTGGAAAAGCACAGCAGCATCTGATGGACAGGAGAATTGATGATTCAGGCATAATCTCTTCATCAGGAAGGATGGGGGAGTGGAAAGGGGGCTGAGTGGGCGGGGGTGGAGGAAAGTAGCTGGGAAGGGGATAGATAGATGCAGGTGGGGGTGGAGGTGGTAGTGATAGTTCAGAAGGGATGGTGGAGCAGATAGGTGGAATGGATGATGGATAGATAGGAAAGTTCAAGAGGGTGGTGTCCAGTTGGAGGATTGGATATTCGTTGGTGGGTGGGGGTGGGGAGTTAATGAAACTAGTGAAAACAACATTGATGCCGTGTGGTTGGGAGGTCCCAAGGTAGAAAATGAGGCATTCTTCCTCCAGACATGGTGGCTCAGTGGTTCGCACTGCTGACTCACAGCACTAGGGACCCAGGTTCGATTCAAGCCTTGGGCGACTGTCTGCGTGGAGGTTGCACATTGTACCCATGTGCGGGTTTCGTTCGGGTGCTCCGGTTTCCTTCCACAGTCCAAAGATGTGCAGGTCATGTGAATAGGCCATTGTAAATTGCCCGCAGTGTTAGGTACATTAGTCAGAGGGAAATGTGTCTGGATGGGTAACTCTTCGGAGGGTCGGTGCGGACTGGTTGGGTCGAAAGGCCTGTTTCCAACTTCTAGGGAACCTAATCTCATCAAAATGTGGAGGTCAGCTGAACTGGCCATACTACATTGCTCATAGTGTTATGTGCATTAGTCAGGGGTAAATATAGGGTAAGGGAATGAGTCTGGGTGGGTTACTCTTCGGAGGGTTGGTACGTACATTTTGGAACGATGGGCCTGTTTCCATACTGTAGGGAGTCTAATCTAATCCAATCAGACTTCGAATGGTTTGGAGTTGGCAGTGGAGGAGGCCCAGGACTTACATGTCCTTGGCAGAGTTGGAGGGGGATTTGAAGTGTCCCGCCACAGGGTGGTGGGGTTGTTTGGCGCATGTGTCCCAGAAATGTTCCGCAAGTCGTCCTTCCCAACATTCCTGATGAAGGGCTTCTGCCCAAAACATCGATTCTCCTGCTCCTCAGATGCTGTCTGACCTGCTGTGCTTTTCCAACGCCTCACGTTCCGACTCTGATCTCCAGCATCTGCAGTCCTCACTTTCTACTATTCGAAGCAAAACAGTTTGAATCACCCAAACTTTAATCAGGCTCCCTACCCTTGGGGTCCCAATGCCCTGTCACCAGCCACCATCCCCTCCCTGCGAGCTCAGAGGAAAACTTTGGGGTCTCAGGATTTTCAGCTCAGCACCAAGGAAAATATTGGTTTAAAATGTGTCCTGTTGGTGGGGTTCTCACTGTCGATTCTCTTGGCTCAGGACAGATCTGTGAGAAAGTGAGGACTGCAGATGCTGGAGATCAGGATTGAGAGTGTTGTGCTGGAAAAGCACAGCATGTCAGGCAGCATCCGAGGAGCAGGAGAATCAACGTTTCGGGCATAAGCCCTTCATCAAGAATAAGACCTGGACTGGTGGCTGAGAGATAAATGGAATGGGGGTAAGACTGGGGCGAAGGAATCTGGGAATATGTTCGGAACAGGCCTGTCTCTGGAAGCTCTTGTTCAGATAGCGTTTGGTTGGTGTTGCTGCTCTCGGGTGTCCTTTGTTGCGATGATGCTCTTGGTTAGGTTCCTGGATGCAGCTTCTGTGTTCAGCCTCTGTGGTTCTTGGTTCTGAAGCTGCCTGTTGGGGCTTGCTGAAGCTGTTCCTACAGAAACTTGTTGTTGAAAAGGCTCACCCTCAGATTAGGGCTGTCTGTTATACAGACTGTGTACCCCGTTATCTCCCCTCAGATCGGTGTTGGTCAATGTGTTTCTGGTGTTCCCTTTGGGGTCAGTTGGCTTCCTGACAGTTAAGAGTGTTTGGGAACGTATCTTGATTGATGTTGACTGCCCAATATCTCAGTGAATAAATATTGATTGTGTTGAATGTCCAGTATTTTACAGGTTCCAAAATGTCTGTGTTCGTAGGCTGAGGTTTGAAAAGTGAGGTTCAGTCTGGAGAATGAGGTCTGGTTGGTGTCTCTTTAAGGGTTGAGGTGTGAACTGGAATTCCAGGCAGAACAATGGTTCCAGGCAGCCATCTCCGTGTCTCTGTGTTATCCCAGAGCTCAGCCCAGCTGCCTCTTAAGTTTTAAAAGGTTATTAAAAATTTAGGGTTTTAGATGATTGGGATATTTGCTCAATTCCAACATGGGAGAACTCCAATTACTCTGACAAATCAATCAATTGTTTCTCAAATAAACATTGAGCTTCCTTTGTTACTTTGGCCAGTTTCTCCGTTTTTAACCAAAATGGGTTTTGTTTTATTGGGTCTGAATTACCTACCTCCACATCATGTTCAATTAATGTGGGACACACAAGTGTATCTTTTAAAGACCATGTATCAGTGCAGAATGTGGCCATTCAGCCCATCAAGTCCACTCTGCCATTCTATCATAGTTGATTTGTTTGCCAACCCCATTCTCCTGCCTTCTCTGTTACCCTTGATTGGTTTTCCAATCAAGAAACTATCTATCTGTCTTAAATACACTCCACAGCACTCTGCAGCAATGATCAATCCACAGATTAACCACTCTCTGGATGAAGAATCTCCTCCTCATCTCACTTCCAAAGGATGGCCCCTTCTGAGGCTGTGCTCCCAGATCCCAGTCTCTCTGCCAAGTGGAAACATCTTCTCCATGTCTCCTCTATACAGGCCTCTCAGTATACTGTATGTTTCACTGAGATTCCCCCTCATCCTTCTAAACTCCATCGAGTACAGACCGAATACAGGCCTCAACCACTCCTCACACAAACTTCTTTGTATTCTCTGAGCAGTCTCATTCTGTCCCTCTGTTGATCTTTCTCCAGATACAATAATAGTGCCTGAATTCAGTAATATCTCTGAGTTTGTTCACCTCACAGAAGGAAGTTCACTTTGGGAATTGACCAATTCTCTTTGGCTCTCACACTTTTTCTCATCCCCTTTCTGCTACACTCAGTGCGGGACACACCTCTACACAACTGAATGGTTCCTCAAAAACTGGCAGAGGAATTAAGGATGCTGCTTTCATCATGTGTGGAGGTTTACCTACAACCTGACAAGTTTTTTTTTAAATGTAATCATTTTGTGGAATGTGAGAATCGCTGGCTGGCCAGCATTTATTGCTCATCCCTCGTTGCCCTTGAGAAGACTTTTGGTGAACTGCCTTCTTGAACTGCTGCAGTCCACCTGCTGTGGGTTGACGGACAATACCATTAGGGAGGGAATTCCAGGATCTGGAGCCAGCAACAGTGAAGAGACACAATACATTTCAAGTCAAGATGGCTTGGAGGGGAACTTGAAGGTGATGGTGTTCTCATATATCTGGTGCCCTTGTCCTTCTAGATGGAAATGGTTGTGTTTGGAAGGTGCTGTCTGAGAATCTTTGGTGAATTTCTGCAGTGTATCTTGTAGATAGTGCACACTGCTGCTGCTGAATGTCGGTGGTAGAGGGCATGGTTACATGTGGATGCAGTGCCTATCAAGCGGCTGCTTTGTCCTGGATGGTATTCAGCTTCTTGAGTGTTGCTGGGGGCTGCACCCAACCAGGCAAGTGGGGAGTATTCAATCACATTCCTGACTTGTGCCTTGTAGATTGTGGCCAGGCTTTCAGGAGACAAGAGGTGAGGTACTTGCTTCAGCATTCTTAGCCTCTGACCTGCTTTTGTAGCCACTGTGTTTATTTGGTGAGTTTCAGCTGGCTATCAACTCCCAGGATGTTGATCGTGGGGGACACGTTGATGGTAACACCACTGAATGTCAAGGGACACTGGTTAGATTGTCTCCTATTAGTGACAGTCAGAGTATAGCATTTATATGACATGAAAGTTACTTATCACTTGTCAGCCCAAGCCTGGATATCATCCAGATCTTATTGCATTTGAACATGGACTGTTCCAATCTCTGCGGAGTTGGAAATGGTGCTGAACATCGTGCAATCATCAGTGAACATCACCCCTTCTGACCTTGTGGAGGGAAGGTCATTGGTGAAGCAGCTGAAGGTAGTTGGGTGAAGGAGACTACCCTGAGGAGCTCCTCCAGAGATGTCCTGGAGCTGAGATGACTGACCTCTCACAACCATGACCATCTTCCTTTGTGTCAGGTATGGCTCTAAATACCAAAGAGTTTGCCAATGATATCCAGTGATTCCAGTTTTTGTTTGGACCCCGAACCGTTTGTTGACATCATGTGGAGTGAATCGAATTGGCTGAAGACTTTTATCTGTAATGCTGGAGACCACTGGAGGAGGCCAAGATGGATCATCCACTTGGCACATCTGGTTGAAGATTGCTGCGAAATCTTCAGCTTTATGTTTTACACTGCTGTGCTGGGCTCTTCCATCATTGAGGATGGGGATATTTGTGGAGACTCCTCCTCCTCCAGTGAGATGTTTAATCATCCAACACCACTCATGACATGATGTTTCAGAACTGCAGAACTTAGACTTGATCCGTTGGTTGTGGAATTCTTTAATTCTGTCTATCATTTGCTGCTTATGCTGTTTGGTATGCAAGGAGTCTTCTTTTGTGGCTTCGCCAGGTTACCACCTCATCTTAATGCATGCCTCGTGCTGTTCCTGGCATGCCCTCCTGAATTCTCCATTGTTGATCCCCGAGTTTGATGGAAATGGTTGAGTGGGGGATACGCCGGGCCATTACATTTCAATTTGTGCTGGAGCACAATTCTGCTGCTGTTGATGGCCCACAGTGCCTCATGGATGCCCAGTCATAAGTTGTGAGATCAGTAGTAAGTCTGTCCCAGTTAGCGTGGTGATAGTTTCACACAACATGAAGGATGCTATTTTCAATGGAAGGCAAGAGTTGGCCTCCAAAAAGACTGTGCGACGCTCACTCTGACTGACACTGTATAGGACAGATGCATCAGCAGCTGGCGGATTGGTAAGGATGAGGTCAAATATGACACATTTTTAAAAACTGCCCCACATATTTAAACAATTTTTGCTCAGTAAAACACTTGATTCTGGATGCCTGTGTTTTCCAAATCCCCATGGTCCTGTCATGGAAATCTGATGAACTCTCCACAATATCTCCCTATGATAGCTGGGTGGGACCACTAGCCAATGTCTAACTGACCATTCTTTATCTGGGAGTCTATGAGGGGGGGTCTCCACCTCCTCATCAGTGCTCCATTCTGAATGTAATAACACTCTGAAACTCCTCCAGCCTCGACCTCAGTATGAGCTGACTGTGCTCATTTATTTCATTCAGGATCTGCTTTTTGGATCTGCTCTAATTAGGGACATTATACTAAACACTCCAGCTGGATTATCTTCACCCTTTCGGAAAGTTTCAGCAATCGTTTCTCTTGCTGTGGTGTCACATCAACCCTTATTGATGGATTTGGTTTAATCATGGCCCTGGTTACCTCACACAAAGGAGACAGACCAGGAACCTGTTCCTGTCATTGTTCTGTTTATTGGACCTCCTTTGGGCATTATGTATTTATTGGGGAAGTTACTGCCTTTAGTCCTGACAAATCATTCCCCAGAAGGAAATCGACTCCCTCAACAGGAAGTATTTTCCCCACTCCGACAATTCCAGGCAACATTCTGGTGAATCTCCTCTATGCCCTCTCCAATCCAATCAAAACCTTCTGACAGTGTCATGACCAGCACGATACACAGTATTTCAGATCTGACCTAATCAATGCTCCATAAAGTAACAACGAGACTTCCTTGCTCCTATATTCTACACCCTGGCTAATGATGGCAAGCATCCCATATGCCTCCTTCACCACCCTGCCTAGCCGTGCTGATACCTTCCGGGATTGATGGACTTGTACACCAAGGTCCCTTTGTTCCTTACTACTCCCAAGGCACAAAAGAACAGAAGAACTAGGAGCAGGAGTAGGCCTTCTGGCCCTTCAAGCCTGCTCTGCCATTCAATAAGATCATGGCTCATCTTTTCATGGACTCAGCTCCCCTTACCCACGCTCTCACTGTATCTCTTCATTCCTTTACTGTTCAAAACGAATCTTAGCTTTCAAAACGTTTACTGAAGTCGCATCGACTACTTCATTGGACAAGGAATTCCAGAGATTAATAATCCTCTGGGTGAAGAAGTTCCTTCTCAATTTGGTGCTAAAACTGCTCCCGCTAATTTTGAGGCTCTGCCCTCTTGTTTTTGATTCACCTCCCAGTGGAAATGTCCTATGTCTGATCGATTCTCTTCATAATTTTATATGTTTCTATAAGTTCGCCCACCTCCTCATTCTTCGAAGTTCAAATGAATGTATCCCAGTCTACTCAGTTTCTCCTCTCACAGGTCAACCCTCTCAAGCCCTGAATCAACCCAGTGAACCTTCTCTGAACCCCTTTGTGTGCCAATACATCCTTTTTCAAGTAAGGAGACCAAAACTGCACACAGTACTCCAGGTGTAGACTCACCAGCACCCTGTACAGCTGCATCATAACCTCCCTGCTTTTTAAACTCAATCCCTTTTGCAATGAAGGACAAAATTCCATTTGCCTTCCTAATTACTTGTTGTACCTGCAGATCAGCTCTCTGTGATCCATGCACAAGGACACACCAGGCATATACCTTTCATGGTGTATATTCCTCCCTTATTAGACCTCCCAGATTGGATCACCTTGCACTTAGCAGGATTAAATTCCATCTGCCATTGATCTCATTGAAATATGTGCCAATATCAGACTGTCGCCTGAGACCCGGTAATCCAAGATGGCAGCAGAGTAGGACTCTTCAGACCAAGTTCACCTGCTCCATCTGTTTCCTTTTCTTGTTTCTCTTCCATCTTTTTTTCTTTTCTTTTGTGTTTTTCTATTGTCCTTCGTACATCTTTTCTCTCCCAGCCACTGACTCGCAGCCTCAGACACCTGGTCTCTGATCAATGCAGACCCGGTGATACGGCCTTCTCAGCTTTGTGAGGCAGTGTCCTGGCCTGGCAGGGAGACCTCTCAGCCCAGAAAGGCAGACTCTCGGTCTGACATGGTGGCCTCTCAGTTTAATGTGGTGGCCTCTCAGCCCAGCATGCTGGACTGTCAGCCCAGTGTGATGGACTGTCAGTCTAGCATGGCCATCTCTCAGTGGCCCAGTGTGGTTGTCTCTCAGCCCACAGGGTGATGTTTTGCTGTATTTGGTGGTCTCTCAGCCCAGCACGGCCTCAGCATGGACTTCCGGTTTCAGGGTAACAACTTGGAGCATGATCCCATGGTAGCAAAGTGTTTAGGAAAGACTAATGATTGAAGATTTAGATTTGTTACTTTATTGTCTTCTTAAAACTAATCTGTAATGGGTATCTTTTAACTTTATTCTTTCTTTCTATCTTGTTCTTAAGATTCTGTAACTAGGTCCTTGTACGTAAGATGGCACCTTGTGAGGCAACATTACATACTTTTCACTGCACTCCTATACTTTTGTACTTGAGTACTTGTGACAATAAAATAAAAATCAAATCAATATCAACAACACCACTAATTGATGTGGCATCTGAAAGCTTTCTAATTATACAATCACAGTCAATTTGTTAATGTACATTACAAACAGAAAGGGTCCCAGCTCCAATCCCTGTCACACACCACTGGTCACAAGCTTCCAACCACAAAGACAACCCTCCACCATCACTCTTTGCCTCATATTTGGAAGCCAACTTTAGATGAAATTTGCCAACTTGCCTTGGATCCCATGGGCCCTTACCATCTGGACCAGCCTTCCATGTGGGGCCTTTGTTGACATAATCAATACTGGCATCCCTACCTCTCCAAGTATTGATTAATCCTGTACTTCAGGATTTTTCTAATAATTGCCCTCACACTGACATCAGACTAACTAGTCTGTAATTGCCTGGCCTATCCCTGCTGCCCTTCTTGAACAAAGGAACCACATTGACAATCCTCCAGTCTGGCACTTCACCTGTGGCCAGCGAAGTATTAATCAAGGAAAACGCAATCAAACTTTAAAGGCAATGAAATGAGAAATACAGTTAAGTTAAACCGAAATATGTGATAGAGAAATGCACCCCTTCTCCCTGTTATTTGAGTACTGGAAAGAAATAACGTTAGATTAGAAAGAATTTTAATTTGCTATGAGTTTTGAAATCTTTTGAATTTGTGTTTTCTGTCAATATGTTTCATCTTCATTTCTTTTATCGAAGGAGGTATTATTATTACATCGAAATCATTGTGTGCTTCTGCTCCACAGATGCTGCAGACCAACTGCATTTCTTCAGCAGTTTCTGTTTGTGTTGCAGTCTGAGATCTGTGTTGTCAAAAATACTAGCAGTTGGGATGGGAATAGTTGGCTCGCATCGTGATTGTCACTCTAATTGGAAATTGGCACTTCATATTTGATGAATCCAACAAACCCTTCCACTGTTTTCCCATCTGTCAGTCACCACATCACTGCCACCGCTCTTACCTTTCCAGAATCCAGACAAATCCTTTTACTCTCAGTATGTGATTTATGTCCTTAACTTGGGCATCTTTAATTGCAAACTTTCTTGTTCAGCTGAATGACACTTTCCTTCTTATCCAGCTCCTGACAAGCTACACCCAGCAGGTCACATGATGATGATTGTGGTCAGCAATGCTTTGTATCTAGAATAGCCCACTTTCTCCCCAAATCTTTCTCACCCACACTCTCAACTGATTACCCGGGCATTGCGGCAGGTTGCCGTGTTTGAGGAGAAATTGACTCGAAATTGAATCAACTGTTAATATTTCACGTGGATATTCAATTAAACAACAAGTAAGTTTACATTGAAATGAATACATTATAAATGTATAATAATTGGACAAAATGATGCATTAAACTTTGTGGCATTTTAGGATATAACTTTTGCCGGTTTGTCAAGAGTGTCCGTTCATAAGGTGCAGGTTACTACAAAATTTGCTGCCCATCTTTTATAATGGACTCCAGTATTTCTCCCACTGCTGATGTCAAGCTAACCGGCCTCTGCCTCCCTTCTTAAATAGTGGGGTTATGTTAGACACCCTCCAATCCATAGGAACTGATGCAGCGTCGAGAATTCTGAAAGATGACCACAAGTGCATCTATTCTTTCTAGTGCCATTTTTTAAAGCATTTTTGGGTGAGGGGCTCAGGCTGCCAAAGATATTTCATGGCTCCACTTTGTCCTCCTATTTTTTAAGCGCCTCCCCACACTTTCTCTCCTCCTGAAGGGCCTCCCTTGTTTTTGAAGCTCTGTCACTAACAAAGGTTTCCTTCTTTTCCTTTCCCAAACTATCCATATTCCTTGACATCCAGGATCCCAGGAGTTGCTGCCCTTGCCTTTCTTTCTGAGCTGACCCTGAAATCTCACTGTATCACATTAAAAAGCTTCCCATTTTCCAAATGTAGACTGACCTGCAAGTAGCTGCTCCCAGTCTATATTTGCCAGATCCTGTCTCATGACATTGAAATTGGCCTTGCCTCACTTTAGACACTTACCTTTCTGCACTACCCTTATTCCTTTCCATAATAACTATGAAACTTATGGACTTATGTTCAATATCTGCAAAATGGTCACCCACTGACTCTTCAACTATTTGACTGGTTTTATTACCTAGGATTGAGTCCAGCACTGCCCATGTTTAGAAGGACGATCTACATACTGGCACAAAAAGCTCTCCTGGATGGACTTTAAACATTCCACCATTCACACAAAGGCAATGCCAGTTCATATTACAGAAGTTGAAACTCCCTACTAACATAACCGTATTCCTCTCACACCTCTCTGTGATTTGCCAACATATCTACTCCTCCCTCTACATCTGACTATTGGGAGGTCTATCGTACAATCCCAGCAAAGTGATTGTTCTTTTTGTATTTTTAGCTTCACCCAGATGGCTTGGTTTGAAATGCCTTCCAAGGAATGCTCCTTTAATCCAGCAGTGATGATCTCCTTTATCAATAATGCAATACACCCACCTCTCCTGCATTCCCTCTATCCCACCTGAGACTTCTCTAACCTGGAATGTTGAGCTGCCAGTCCTATCTTTGTTCAATAATGTCTCAGCATTTGCAGCAATATGATATTCCCACGTGCTGGTCAATGCTCTCAGTTCAACCACCTTACTTATCAAGCTCCTTACACTAAAATAGATACAGTTCAGCTTTCTGGTCCTCCTGTATTCCTGATCCTGTCCTAGTGGTTATCCAGTTCTTTTCTGTGTCGCCCTTATTCTCAAAAGAAGGGCAACATCCTGCATTTCCCCTGTCAAGCCGCTTAAGAATTCTATACATTTCAATGAGATTCCCTCTCATTCTTCTAAACTCCAGGGCTCAGATTCCAAACCTGTTTGACCTTTGCCCATAAGACAATCGCTCTATACCAGGAATCAGTCAAGGGAACGATCTCTGAACTACATCCAACGCAGCTCCTGTCCTTTCTTCAATAAGGAGTCTTGTATTGGACACCATAGTCCAGATGTGCTCTCACCAAGCTCCTAACCCTAACCCCTGTACAGCTGCAGGAAAATGTCCCTGCTTTTAGATTGACAGATGTAGATATAGGGGTAGGGGTAGATGTAGATGTAGGGGTATGGGTGGGTTACGCTTCGGCGGGGCGTTGTGGACTTGTTGGGCCGAAGGGCCTGTTTACACACTGTAAGTAATCTAATCTAATCTAATCTAATCTAATCTAATCTAATCTAATCTAATCTAATTGCATTCCCTTGACAATGAGCACCAACACTTCATCTGACTCCGGATTCACTTGCTGTAGCTGCGTCCTAATTTTGTGATTCTTGTCCCCCACATTACACTCCATCTGCCCAATATTTCTCCAAAGCCCAGCTGTATCTAATATTCAGCAGTATGGACCCTTTCACTGGGAAATAGTTGTTTGTGACTAGAATAATGACACATCTCTGAGAATCACATTAATAACTGTTTTATCGATGCTTTTATTTCCTACCCACCATATCACAGCCCTGAATAAACTTATACCCCTCAATGAGGTTCTTTCTCAACCTTCACTGCTCCATGCAAAACAACCTCAACCTTTCCAATCTTTCCTCATAACTGACTCTCTATTGCAGGCAGCATCCTGGTAAATCTCTGCACCCTCCCAAGTGCAATCACATCCTTCCCAGAATGTGGTGACCACAACCTGTCCACCTCTCTCTCTCTCTGTCTCACTTTTTGACTCACATCTGCCACTTCTTTCTCTCTACCTCTATCTCTCTCTCCCACTTTTAATCTCTTTCATATTCTCTCTCTCTCTCTCTCTCTCTCTCTCTCTCTCTCTCTCTCTCTCTCTCTCTCTCTCTCTCTCTCTCTCTCGCATAGCCACTCTCTCCAACCCACTCCCGGTTCCTCACTCCGTCAGTTGATCTCCATTTCTCCATCTCTCTCTGTCTCCGTCACTCGCTCCACCTCTCGCTTCAAGTGAACGCCTCCAAATGTTATCTGTCCCTCTCTATTTCTCCCTCTGTCTCTCTGCCTCCCTCTCTGCATGCCAATCTACAGTCTCACTCCCTCCTTCTCTGTCATTCTGTCACTAAACATACTCATGTCTCTCTCTCTCTCTCACACTCAACCTGATCCTCTCTCTCCCGATTCCCTTCACTCTTGTTATCCCACCCATCCTGCCTCTTTCTCTCTCTCCATCCCTTTCAATCACATATTGTTTCTCTCTCTCTGCCTCTCTCTCTCGCTCTCCATCAACCACACCATTTCTACCTCCCTCTACCTCTCTCGGTCCCCTCACATATCTCACACTGTCTCAGATGCTCCTCCCTCTATCCCTCAATTGCACATACACTCTCCCTCTAACTCTCTCTCTCTCTGTCTCGCTGCTCTCCCTTTCTCACAGTGTCCCAGGTGATGACAGTTGAATGCAGAAAAAATCTCCCTCTGCTCTGCCCCAATAATGGATGTTAATCTTTGACTCCAGAAGCATGTTTTTTTTTCCTGGAGTAAGGCCCCATTTTCCACAGTGACCAAGATTTAGCCTCTCTCAGGAAGATGGACAGATTCTTGTCAAATGAAGGGCAGTTCTGTGCTGTTGGCCAATTCTTACTGGGGACTGGTTTGGACACAAATCTCATTCCATGAAGGCCTAGCAGAGAGACAGATCCTCACACCATCAGTGTGGGCTGGAGGGACGGGGCAGGACAGGTTCTGTCCCAGTCACCCTTCCTGTCCATTCACAACATGTTCCAATCCCTTCCCCTCTCTTTCCTATTCCATGATCAGTCACTGAGTCTCGGTGATTCACTGGGATGATGTTCAGAGCATCACAGTTACAACAGAAGGGAACTCACCACACAAACCATGGCATCCATGATGTAATGGACACTCCAACAAAGTCCAACAAACATGGAATTCAGTTCACGGGGCTGACCAATGGAGAGACATGGACCTCCTTCCCACTGAAGCTCCCAATTGAGACCAGTAAACATGGGCCTCCTAATCACTGGACTTTCCAACGGAGATGAGTGGATGGCTGAGTTTTTGAAGAAGTAAGCAAGAAGGTAGATAAAGGTAGAGCAGTACAATCTGTCTACACGGACTTTAGCAAGGCCTGAGACAAGGTTCCCCCAGCCATGGCAGACTGCTCAGGAAGATTATTTCACAGAGGATCCAGGGAGAGCGAGCCAATTGGATATAAAATTGGCCTGATGGTAGGAGGCAGAGGCTGGTGAGAGACGGTTGTTCTTCAGACAAGAGGCTAGTGACCAGCTGTCTACCACAAAAATTGATCCTGGATCCACTGTTAATCATTTATATGAACAATGTGGATGAGAAAATAGCAGGAATGCTCAGTACGTTTGTGGCTGACATTAAAATTGTTGGCATCTTCAACAGGAAAGAAGGTTATCCAAGAGTGCAATGTCATCTTGATCAACTGGGCCAGTGGGTCAACAAATCCAGATGGAGTTTAATTTCGACAAATGGAAGGAGGTACCTTTTGGTAAGACAAACTTGGGCAGGAATTACACAATTAATGGTAGAGCCGTGGGGAATGTTGTTGAACAGACAGACTGAGGGGTACAGGTGTATAGTTCCTTGGAAGTGATATCACAGGTAGACAGGGTGGTGAAGAAGGTATTTGGCACGTTCACCTTCACTGGTCAAAGCAGGGAGTACAGGAGCTAGGACATCATGTGACATCTGTACAAGGCATTGGGAAGGCCACATTTGGACACTGTGCACATTTATGCTCACCCTGCTATAGGAAGGAAGTTATTACACTGGTTTGGATAAAATAAAGATTAACAGTGATATTACCAAGATTGGAGGGTTTGAATTTTCAGTCGAGGATGGATCGGCCGAGATGTTCTTCCAGGGAATGCAGAAGATTGAGGGGTGACCAGAGAGAGGTTTATAGAATCATGAGGGTCATTGATAAGATGAATAGTCAAAGTCTTTTCCCCAGGGTAGGAGAGTCCAGTACTAGAAGGAATAGATTTAGGTTGAGAGGGGAAAGAATTAGAAGGGACCTGAGAGGCAACCTTTTCACACAGAGGATGGCGTGTATGTGCAATGAGCTGCCAGAGGAAGTGGTAGGGGTGAGTACAATTACTACATTTCCAGGACATTTTTACAGGAACATGGAGAGGATGTATTTTGAGAGATTTGGGCCAAACACAGGCAAATTTGGGACTAGTTCAGGTTTGGAAACTTGGTCGACATGGATGAGTAGAGCTGAAGGACCTGATGCCATGCTGTAAACCTCCATAACTCTGTGATGATGTCTACATGGTCCATCTTCCCATAGGACCAGGAAACGTGGTCCTCCTTCCCACTGGAACCTCCAATAGGCACCAATAAACATGGACCTCCTTCTCACTGGATGCTTCAGAAGAGACCAGTAAACATGGGACAGTCCAGTACCTGAGCTGCAAACCACACATACTCTCCATCACGTCGGTCTCTTATTTCAGTCTTAATGACATTGTTCGTCTCTGCACTACCTCAGCCCCTTGACCACAGAAACCCAAATTCCTGTTTGTCCCGCCTTCTAACTATATGATTCCAATGACCTCTCCCAGCTTCCTGAAGCCAAATTCCATCAACGCCAGCTTGTCTGATATGGCGTGCTCTCTTCCCTGTCTTTCCATGTGTTGTTCCAGAATGACCCCTGACCTCACTGCCAGCCAATTGCCTCCATGGCTTTTCTCCTCCCTCACTCTGTGCCCTGCTGCAGACTCACATTCCCTCCCTCCCCCTTCCATCTTCTCTCGCTGGTCTCCTGCACATTGCTGCTTCCTCCATCCCACCATTGACAGCAGAGCCTTCAGACCCCTAGAGCATGCTCTCTGACCTCGTGCCCTTCATCCCTCCCCCTCTCAATTGTTGTGCTATTGAATATACTGGTGAGTGCCATTACATTTGGTTCACTGTTCTCTTGCCATGGATTTGCTGATGTAGTCCAGTAAATCTAGTCTGGCCTGTTCCCTGAGTTGGTTCAAGAACGTTTTCCTTGAGAAAACACTCTTCAATAAACTGGGTTGTCTGTTTCTCCCAGTCTTTGTGTAAAGGTGAGACTAAGTGTGTGTAAGCTCTTATACAGCACAGACAGAGGTCACTGGGCCTATTGTGACTGTTAGTCAAATGAGTCCAATGAGTCCCATTTACCCAGCCCTTCATGTATAACCCTGCAATTGTTTATTTTTCAGCTATTTCTCCAAAGGCCCTTTTGAAAGTTGCTGTTGAATCCACTTCCACTCACCTTGCAGACAGTCACCATGAACTCGCTGGATAAAAATGTTCCTATCTTCTCTCTTGTCCTTCAGACCCTTTCTGAAATGTGTGCCCTCTGGTTACTGACCCTCCTGCCTGGAGAAACAATTTGTCCTGTATTTACTGCATCCAAACTCTCTAATTGTGAACCCCTCATTGAGTGAGACCTATTTCCAGCACAGGGGGAGAACATTCAGCCTGTCAGGGAAATGCTGTCATTTCATGGAGCAATCCAGTCAGTCCCACCCCCTCCCCTACTCGACCCCCAGGGCCTTGCAGGTTTATTTTCATCAAGAGCCCATCCAATCTGTCATTGTAATCACTGAGTGTCTTCACCTGCCTCACCTGAATGGGCACGAATTTCCAAGTCACTGCCAATTGCTGCTAAAAACAAAGTTCTTCCTGACATCGCGTATCCCTTCCCCAACAAAATGTAAGGTAATCTCAATGTGAAGATGGGTTTTTGTCTCCACACGGACTGTGCGGTGGTCACTCTTACTGACACTGTCATGGACAGATACACCAGCAGCAGGCAGATTGGTGAGGATGATAGTGAGTATGTTTTTCCCTCTTGTTGGTTCCCTCACCATCTGCCCCAGGTCCAGTCGAGCAGCTGAATCAGGTGGAACTTGACCAGCTTGCTCAATAGTGATGCTTCTGAGCAGCTCTTGATGGTGGACTTTGAAGTCCCTTACTCAGGGTATATCCTGCATCCTTCCCACCCTCAATGCTCCCTCCAAGTGTTGTTCAACATGGAGGACTGACTGCACAGTTGAGGTTGGAGGGGAGGTCGGTTCTATGTGGTAATCAGCAGGAGGATTCCTTCCCCGTGTTTGACCTGCTGTCATGAGACTTCTTAGGTTCCATAGTTAATGGTGAGGACTCCCAGGGCAACTCCCTTCCCACTGTACACACCACTGTGTTGCCACCCCTGCTTGATCTATTCTGCCAGTTAAAAACTGAATTAGGGAACAATTCTGTGCAGGTTTCACAGCTTGGAGACAGAGCTGCTGCTGGATTCTGTTTCTGATCTCTGAGTGCAGGCGTGTGTGTTTGTGAGAGAGTGCCTGACACTGTTTCCATCACTGTGCTGTTTCTGCAAAACAAATCCCAGAACCAGCCACCTGTGCTGTCAGATTCCAAGGAGTGCAGATTTTTCACAGTAACAAACCATCTCAGTAACAAACATCCAGCTGCTCCGAGCTCCTTCTTTCACTTCCTCTATTGGTGAAGTTTCAACCTTGCGATCTGAGAGTCTTTGCAATTATTTTTTACACTGGGGCTTTCTGCTGTGGTCAGAATCTCTAATAATAACTGTCTAATCAGTGACAATCACAGCAGGTAAGAGCAGTCAAGACTGAGGAGCCAGGCTCAATGTGAAACATATTGGGAAGATCAAAGCCATCCTCTTCAGATCTTGGTCCAAACTCCATCCCTCTCCCTGAGCACTGTCTGCTGCTCAAACAGACTCTTTACAAACTGGGTCTTCTCTTTGAGAATATTCTGAGCCCGATATCCTTCATATCACAAAGATCACGGTGGTACAGTGGTGAGCACTGCTGCCATACACCGCCAGAGATCTGGGTGAAATTCCCACCTCAGGCAACTGACTGTGTGGAGTTTGCACATTCTCCCTGTGTCTGCATAGGTTTCCTCCGGGTACTTCAGTTTCCTCCCACACTCCAATAATGTGAAGGTTTTGTGAATTGGCCATGCTAAATCGCCTGTAGTGTTGGGTGAATGTACGGGAATGTGTCTGGGTTGGTTGTGCTTCGGCAGGTCGATGTGGACTTGTTGGGCCGAAGGACCTGTTTCCACACTGTAAGTAATCTAATCAGACACTGAAAATCTCAGCTATGTTTATGGGACTCCAAACATGACCATTCCAATGTTGTGGCTGATACACATCGCAGCCACTGCCCTCCGTATCCTTCAGCTCATCCAAACTTCTGCTGCTCATATCCAGACTTACACCAAGTCCCGGTCCCCCAACCACCTGCACCCCATGCCTATATTGGCTCCTGGTCTAGCAACACCTCGATTTTGAAATTCTCATCCTTGTTCTCAAGTCCCTCTCTGCCCTCCACCCTCCCTATCTCTGTCACCTCCACCAAGCTGCCTCACTCCGTGTGGTCAGCAATCTTGGATAATTGTCTCTCTATTCATTCATCCAAGTCATTGAGAAATATCGTGAAATACTGAGGTCCCTGCACAAATCCCTGGAGACACCGCTATTCACATCTTGTTCATTGGAGAGCGCACACATTGTCCCTCCTCTCTGTTTCCTACCTCCTTTTCTATAACTGGCTTGATGGTAGGAAGCAGAGGGTAATATTGGAAGGAAGCTTGTCAGACTGGAGGCCTGTGTTGAGTGGAGTGCTTCAGGGCTCAGTGTTGGCCCAATTACTGTTTGTTATCAATATTAATGCTTTGGATGAGAATCTGTAAGGCATGATTAGTAAGTTTGATGTGCAGCTCAGATGAATTGGCCATGTTAAACTGGCCATAGTGTAAGGTACATTAGTAAAAGGGAAATGAGTCTAGCTGGGTTACTCTTCAGAGGGTCGGTGTGGACTGGTTGGGCCGAAGACCTTTTTCCACCCTGTAGGGAATCTAATCTCTAATCTTGCACAGGATGTCAGTGAGGTCGCACTTGGAATATTGTATTCAGTTTGGTCACCTTGTTATAGGAAGGATATTACTAAACCAGAAAGTACAGAATAAATTTACAAGGATGTTGCCTGGACCCAACAATCTCAGTTATAGGGAAATGTTAGGCAAGTTAGGACTTTTTTCTTGGAACACAGGAGACTGGTG
The DNA here is from genome assembly GCF_047496795.1 of Chiloscyllium punctatum. NCBI lineage: Eukaryota > Metazoa > Chordata > Chondrichthyes > Orectolobiformes > Hemiscylliidae > Chiloscyllium > Chiloscyllium punctatum. The sequence continues at coordinate 105,334 of NW_027310081.1, read as the reverse complement.
GGGGAACTTTTAGAAGTGTACAAGATCATGAGAGACATGGATAGGGTTTAGGAATCGATGATGAGAGGGCATCAGTTTAGTGTTAGAGTGGAAAGAATAAAAGGGAACCTGAGGGGCAACATTTTTACACAGAGGGTGGCACGCATGTGGAATGAGCTGCCAGCTGAAGTGATTGAGGTGGATACATTAACAACATTTCAAAGACATTTGGACAAATACATAGATAGAAAAACATTAGAAGGATATGGGACAAGTGCCGGGAAATGGGTTAGCATGAATGGATATTTTGGTCAGCACTGTCCAGATTGGGCCAAAGGGACTGTCTCTGTGCTGTAGGACTCGATAACTCTGTGACTCTATAATTCCATAGGTTTCCATGTTTATGGACAGTCTCTCAAACATAGAAACAAAGGAACTAGGAGCAGGAGCAGATCATTCAGCCCTTCGAGTTGGTCCTGGCATTCAATATGACCATGGCTGATCATCCAACTTCGTCGTCTGCTCCCATTTTTTCTCCATAAACTTTAATCCCTTTAGTCCTAAGAACTATACTTATCCTCTCTTGAAAATATTGAATGTTTTGGTCTCAACTGCTTTCGGTGACAGAATATTCCACCAGCTTCCCACTCTCTAGCTAAAGAAATGTCTCATCATCTCAGTCTGAAATGGCCCTTCCCTGTTCTTTAAACCATAACTCATAGTTCTGGATTCCCCAGTCATCAGTAACATCCTCCCTGTGTTGTTCTGGTCTTGTCCTGTTCGGATTTTCAAGGTTTCAATGTGATTCCTCTTAATCTTCCAAGCACCAATGAATATAATCCTAACTGATCCAGTTTCTCATCAGACATTAGTGCTGTCATCCCAGGAATCAGACTGGTAAATCTTTCTTTCCCTCCCTCCACAGCCAGAACATCCTTCCTCAGATAAGGAGCCCGAAACTACACACAACAGAATCATAAAATGATACAGTACAGAGGAGGCTCTTCAGCCCATTAACTGTATACCAGCCAAACTACTCTAAACCTATACCAGTCCCACTTTCCAACATGAGACCCACAGCTTGAATGTTATGACATTTCAACTGCTCACCCAAGTACATTTTAAAGTTTGTGAGGTTTCCCACCTCAACTAACCTCCCAAGGCTGTGAATTCCAGGTGCACACCATCCTCTGGATGAAAAACATTTTCCTCAAAACATCTTGAAACCTCCTATCTTTCACACTGAATGTGAGACAATTTGTTAGTGACCCTCCCATGAAGGAGAACAGTTGCTTTCTATTCACCCTGTCCATTCCCCTCATAACCTTATACACCTCAATCAGGTCCCCCCTCCACCTTCTGTGCTCTGAAGAAAACAACTCGTGCTGATCCAATTTCTCTTCATCACTGACAGGTTCCATTCAACACAACAACCTGGTGATTCCCCTCTGTACCCCATCCAGTGCAATCACATGCTTCCTGCAGTGTGGTGACCTGAACTGCACACAGTACTCCAGCTCTGGTCTAACCAATGTTCTGCTTAACTGCAACATATCCTCCTGCTTTTATAACCAATATCTGACATAACAAAGGCAAATCTCCCCTGTGCCTTCATAACTGCTCTGTTAGCCTGTGTTGTCACATTCAGGGATCAGTGCCAAGCACCCCAAGATCACTCTGTTCCTTTGAGCTTCCTCAGTTCAAAGAACAAAGAGCAAAGGAAATTACAGCACAAGAACTGGCCCCTCGGCCCTACAAGCCTGCGCTGGTCCATATCCTCCATCTAAACCTGTCATCAATTTTCCAAGGGTCTCTCTCCCTTTGCTCCCTGCCCATCCATGTATCTATCTAGATATATCTTAAATGATGCTATTGTGCCTGCCTCTACCACCTCCACTGGCAACGTGTTCCAGGACCAATCACCCTCTGTGTGAATAACTTTCCACACGTATCTCCCTTAAATGTTTCCATTGACACTTTGAACTCATGACACCAAGTAATTGATTCCCCCACTCTTGGAAAAAATGTTCTTGCTATTCACCCTGTCAACACCTCTCATGATTTTGTAGACGTCAATCAGGTCCCCCCTCAATGTTCTACTTTCTAATGAAAATAATCCTAATCTACTCAACCTCTCTTCATAGCTGGTGCCCTCCAAACCAGACAATCCTGGTAAACCTCCTCTGCACCCTCTCCAAAGCATCCACATCCTTCTGGTAATGTGGTGACCAGAACTCTACGCAGTATTCCAAATGTGACCAAGCCAAAGTCCGAGATAATTCTAACAAGACCTGCCAACACTTGTCATGAATACCACGTCTGGTGAAGGAAGGTATGCCATATGTCTTCTTGACAATTCTATCGACTTGTGTTGCCACCTTCAGAGTACAATGGACCTGAACACCCAGGTCTCTCTTGCCATCAATATTCCCAGGGTGTTCCATTCACCGTACAGTTTACTCCAGATTTGGATCTTCCAAAATCCATCAGCTCGCATTTGTCCAGATTGAACTCCACCTGTCCTATTCTCTGTCCAAATCCCCAATCTATCTATGTTCTGCTGTATTCTCTGACAGTCCCCTTCACTATCTGCTACTCCACCAATCTTAGTATCATCTGCAAACTTGCTAATCAGACCTCCTATACCTTCCTCCAGATCATTTAAATCTATCATAAACAAGAGCGGTACCAGCACAGATTCCTGTTCTCCAGTTTGAGAAACTCCCTTCCAATAATACTGTCTGTCTTCTGTTGCCCAGTCCGTTCTCTATCCATCTAGTGAGTACACCCTGCACCTCATGCGACTTTCATTTCTTTATCAGGGTACCATGGGGAACTTCATCAAACGCATTCCTGAAATTCATGTGTATGACATTCACAGTCCTTCCCTCATCAATCAACTTCATCACTTCTTCAAAAACTTCTATCAAGTTGTTAAGACATGACATTCCCTGCACAAATTTATGCTGCCTATAACTGATAAGTCAATTTTCTTCCAAATGTAAATAGATCCTATCCCTCAGTATCTCATCCAGCAGCTTCCCTACCACTGACATCAGGCTCGCTGCATGATAGTTACCTGGATTATCATGGCTACCCTTCTTAAACATTAGCAATTCTACAGTCCTCTGGGACATCATCCATGTTCAAGGTTGCTACAAAGATATCTGTTCAGGACCCACCTAGTCCCTCTCTCGTTTCCCTCAGGAAGCTCGGAACGATCTCATCCCGACCTGGGGACTTGTCCACCTTGATGCCTTTTAAAATACCCAACACTTCCTCCCTCTTTAAACTGACTTGACCCTGAGTAATCAAACATCTATCCCCCAACTTCAACATCTGTCCCTTCCCTCTCCTTGGTGAATACCGATGTAAAGCACTCATCAAGAATCTCATCCATTTTCTCTGACTCCACACATAACTTTCCTCCTTTGTCCTTGAGTGGGCCCACCCTTTCACTAGTCATCCACTTGCTCCTTATTTATGAATAAAAGGCTTTGGGATTTTCCTTAACCCGGTTTGTTAATTCTATTTCGTGAACACTTTTAGCCCTTTTAAATCCTCATTTCAGATTGGTCCTACTTTCCCGATATTCTTTGAAAGCTTTGTCTGTTTTCAACTACCTAGACCTTATGTATCCATTCTTTTTCCTCTTAGCTAGTCTCAATTTCATCTGTCACCCAGTGTTCCCTAATCCTGCCATTTCAATACCTTATTTTCATAGGGACATGTCTGTCCTGCACTCTAGTCAACCTCTCTTTAAAAGCCTCCCACATATCAAATGTGGATTTCCCTTCAAACAGCATCCACATTCCCCAGCTCCTACCAAGTTTTGTTTTAGTTGGCCTTCCTCCACTTTAACCCTCTTCCTTTTGGACCACTCTCATCTTTGTCCACGAGCATTCTAAAACTTACGGAATTGTGGTCACTGTTCCCAAAATAATCCCCGACTGAAATTTCAAACACCTGGCCGGTCTCATTCCCCAACACCAGGTCCAGTATGGCCCCTTTATGAGATAGAAAGTGAGGACTGCAGATGCTGGAGATCAGAGCTGAACATGTGTTGCTGGAAAAGTGCCGCAGGTCAGGCAGCATCCAAGGAACAGGAGAATCGACGTTTCGGGCATCAGCCTTTCTTCAGGAATGAGGAAAGTGTGTCCAGCAGGCTAAGATAAAAGGTCGAGAGGAGGGACTTGGGGGAGGGGCGTTAGGAATTCGATAGGTGGAGGGAGGTCAAGGTGATGGTGATAGGCCAGAGTGGGGTGGGGGCGGAGAGGTCAGGAAGCAGATTGCAGGTTAGGAAGGCGGTGCTGAGTTCAAGGGATTTGACTGAGACAAGGTGGGGGGAGGGGAAATGAGGAAACTGGAGAAATCTGAGTTCATCCCTTGTGGTTGGAGGGTTCCCAGGCAGAAGATGAGGCGCTCTTCCTCCAACCGTCGTGTTACTATAGGCTGGCGATGGAGGAGTAACACATCACTCTGTAAAATCCTCCTGGATGCTCCTTACAAATTCTGCTCCATCTTAACTTCGAACATTAAGTGAATCCCAGTCAATGTTGGGAAAATTAAAATCTCCATTGCCACCATCTTGTTACTCCTATATCTTTCCATAATCTGTTTACATATTTGTACCTCTATCCCACGTTCACTGTTAGGAGGCTTGGAGGATAGCACCAACATTGTTACTGCACCTTTCCTGTTTCTGAGCTCTGCCCATATTGCCCCACTGCTCGAGTCCTCCATAGTGCCCTCCTTCTGCACACCTGTGATATCCTCTCTCACCAGGAATGAAACTCTTCCATCCCTTTTACCTCCCTCTCTTTATCTGCCTGATGCATCTATATCCTGGGATATTTAGTTGCCAATCTTGCCCTTCCCTCAACCAAATCTTAGTAATAGCAATAACATCATACTACCAGGTACATTTTCCAAGCCCTAAATTCCTCTGCCTTACCTACTACACTTCTCACATTAAAACAAATGCACCTCAGACCATCTGTCCTTTTGCATTCATCATCTGCTCCCGACCTACTCTCAATCTTAGCCACGCTGACTTCAATATCTAGTTCCTGACAGCCTCTAGTTACTCCCTCCTTATTGTCCACTAACCTCCTCAGTTGGTTTCCATCCCTCTGCTACACTATTTTGAACCTTCCCCAAGAGCGTGATCAAACCTATCCCACAAGACATTGGTTCCAGTCCTGCCCCAGGTGCAGACTGCTCGATTTGTAATTGTCCCACCTCTCCAGGAACCAGTCCCAATGTCCCAAAAGTCTGAAGCCCTCCCTCCTGCACCATCTCTCAAGAGACGCATTTATCCTGCCTAAATTTTCATTTCGACTCTGACGAGCACATGGCACTGGCAGCAATCCTGAGATTACTACCTCTGAGATCCTACATTTTAATATGGTTCCTAACTCCCTAAATTCTGCTTGTAGGACCTCATTCCATTTATTACCGATATCATTGGTGCCTACATGAACCATCACAGCTAGCTGTTCACTCACCCCTTCAGAATGTCCTGCAGCCGATCTGTGACATCCCTGACCCGTGCAACTGGGAGGCAACATGCTATTCGTGAGTCTCGTTTTTGACCACAGAACCGCCGATCTACTCCCCTTACAATGTCCAAATAAACCATATCCACGGGCCCCCCTTAACAGCTCCACTCACTACATCCTCAAACAATTCCAGTCAATTTGTTAAGCATGATTTCCTTTTCGACAATCCATGCTGACTCTGTCCAGTTCTATCACTGTTTTCAAAGTGCTAAGCTATAAAATATTTTATAACGAACTTGAGCATTTTCTCCACTGCTGATTTCCGGCTAATTGGTCTAAAATTTCTTATTTTCTCTCTCTCTCTCTCTCTCTCTCTCTCTCTCTCTCTCTCTCTCTCTCTCTCTTTCAATAGACATGTTAAATCAGCTCCCTCCACTCTGTAGGACCTATTCCACAGTCGACAAACACATAACCATCAACGTTTCTAATATTTTACAACCACTTCCTGAAGCACTCCTGAAAATAGATTATTTGGCCCTGCTGATTTAACACACTTTAATTTTCCCAGAACCATTTTCCTCCAACAACTGCTTTCCTTCAGTTCCTTCCTCTGATAAAACTCCAAGTTCACCAACATGTCTGAGATTTATTTGAGAATTCATTTGTACAGGAAGATCCAGAATATGTTTATCTGTCATCTCTTTGTTCCAACTATAACATGATGACACATGTGTGGAATGTCCTTGAAGTTCATGTGGACGTCCATATAAACAACACATTCCCTTAGCTCACACATTAGTGACCTCGTTAAGAGATGTAACCAGGTTAGTTAAAGATGTCTGACCCTTTTTAATTCCATGCTGACTTAATCTGATCAGTTCATATTTGTCAGACATTCTGTCTCTAAAACCAGATTCAATTACTTCCCAACAATAGACATTCAACAGAGGTGTTATTGTGAGTGAGGTTAGTAAACACTGACACGAGGGGCTAAACAGCCTCCTCCAGAGTCATAGAGTCATAGAAATGTACAGCATGGAAACAGCCCTTCGGTCCAGTGCCGACCAGACATCCCGACCCAATCTAGTCCCGCCTGCCAACTCGTGTCCCAGATCCCTCCAAACCCTTCCTATTCATATACCCATCCAGATACTTTTAAAATTTTGCAATTGTACCAGCCTCCATCACTTCCTCTGGCAGCCCATTCCACACTTGCACCACCCTGTGCTTGAAAACATTTCTCCTCAAGTCTCTTTTATATCTTTCCCCTCTCACCCTAAACCTATGCCCTCTAGTATTTGGCTCCACCACCTCAGGGAAAAGACTTGGTCTCTTTGCCCTGTCCTTGCCCCTCATGATTTTATAAACCTCTGTAAGGTCACTCCTCAGCCTCCGACACTCCAGGGAAAACATCCCAAGCCTATTTAACCTCTCCCTATAGCTTAAATCCTCCAACCCTGGTAACATCCTTTTAAATCTTTCCTGAACCATTTCAAGTTTCACAACATCTTTCTGATAGGAAGGAGACGGGAATTGAACGCAACACTCCAAAAGTGGCCTAGGTGACGTCCCAACTCCTATACTCAATACTCTGACCAATAAAGGAAAGCATACCGAATGTCTTCTTCATTATCCTATCTACTTACGACTCTACTTTCAAGGAGCTATGAACCTGCACTCTAAGGTCTCTTTGTTCAGCAACACTCCCGAGGGCCTTACCATTAAGTGTATAAGTCCTGCTAAGATTTGCTTTCCCAAATGCAGCACCTTGCATTTATCTAAATTAAACTCCATCTGCCACTTCTCAGCCCAATTGCCAATCGGATCAAGTTCCTGTTGTAATCTGAGGTAACCTTCTTCGCTGTCGACTACACCACCAATTTTGGTGTCATTTGCAAACTTACTATCTCTAACTGCTATGTTTAAATCCAAATCATTTATGTAAATGACAGAAAGTAGTTGACCCAGCACCAATCCTTATGACACTCCACTGGTCACAGGCCTCCAGTCTGAAAAACATCCCTCCACCACCACCCTCTGTCTTCTACCTTTGAGCCAGTTCTGTATCCAAATGTTTAGTCCTCCTGTATTCCATGAGATCTAACCAAGCTAACCTGTCTCCCATGGGGAACCTTGTCAAATGCCTTACTGAAGTCCATACACTTCCTGTCTAACGCTCTGCCCTCATCAATTCTTTCTGTTACTTCTTCAAAAAACTCAATCACGTTTGTGAGACATGATTTCCCATGCACAAAACCATGCTGACTATCCCTAATCAGTCTTTGCCTTTCCAAATATATGAACAATCTGTCCCTCAGGATTCCTTCCAACAACTTCTTCACAACAGACGTCTGGCTCAATGGTCTACAGTTCCCTTACCACCTTTCTTAAATAGTGGCACCAATTAGTGAACCTCCAGTCTTCTGGCACATCATCTGTGACTATTGAGGATACAAATATCACAGTCAGAGGCCCAGTAATCACTTCCCTAGCTTCCCACAGAGTCCTCGGGTACACCTAACTAGGTCCTGGGGATTTATCTACTTTTACGCATTTCAAGACATCTAGCAACTCCTCGTCTGTAATATGAACATTTTTCAAGATGTCACCATCTCCATCTATTTCCGTACATTCTATATCTTCAATACCCTTCTCCACCGTTAAACTGAAGCAAAATACTTGTTTGTTATCTGCCCCATCTCCTGCGGCTCCACACAAAGGTCGCCTTGCTGATCTTTGAGCGGCCCTATTCTCTCCTTAGTTACCCTCTTGCCTTTCATGTATTCATAAAACCCCTCTGGATACTCCTTAACCCTATATGCCAAAGCTATCTCATGTTGTTGCCCTCCTGATTTCCCTCTTAAGTATACTCCTACTGCCTTTGTATACCGCTCAGGATTCACTCGATCTATCCTGTCCAAACCTGACATATGCTTCATTCTTTTTCTTAACCAAACCCTTGTCATCCAATGTTCCCTACACCTGCCAGCCTTTCCTTTCACCCTAACTAATATATACTTTCTCTGGACTCAAGTTATCTCATTTCTGAAGGCTTCCCATTTTCCAGCTATCCCTTTACCCGCGAGCAACTGCCCCCAATCAGCTTTTCAGAGTTTTAGATTAGATTACTAAGTGTGGAAACAGGCCCTCCAGCCCAACAAGTCCACATCGACCATCTTGAAGAGCAACCAACCCAGACCCATTCCTCTACGTTTACCCCTTCACCTAACACTATGGGCAATTTAGCACGGCCAATTCACCTAACCTGCACGTTTTTGGACTGTGGGAGGAAACCGGTACACCCGGAGGAAACCCACACAGACACGGGGATAATGTGCAAACTCCACACAGACAGTTGCGGAGTGGGAATTGAACCCAGGTCTCTGGTACTGTGAGGCAACAGTGCTAACCACTGTGCCACCGTGCCTGATCCTGGCAAAATTAACCTTCCTCCAGTTTAGAAATTCAACTTCTGGATCTGGTCTATCCTTTTCCATAACTCTTTTGAAATGAATAGAATTATGGTCGCTGACCAAAAGTGCTCCTCCACTGATACCTCAGCCACCTGCCCTGTCTTATTTCCCAAGAGTAGGTCGAGTTTTGCACCTTCTCTAGTAGGTGCATCCACATACTGAATCAGAAAATTGTCTTGTACTCACTTAACAAATTCCTCTCCATCTAAACCCTTAACACTATAGGAGTTCCAGTCTATGTTTGGAAAGTTATTATCCCCTTCTATAACCACCCCATTATTCTTACTGATAACTGAAATCTCCTTACAATCTTGTTTCTCAATTTCCCGCTGACTACTGGAGGGGGGCTATAATATAATCCCAACAAGGTGATCATCCCCTTCTTTTTTCTCAGTTCCACCCAAATAACTTCCCTGGATGTATTTCCGGGAATATCCTCCCTAAGTCCAGCTGTAATGATATCCCTTATCAAAAATGCCACTCTCCCTCCTCCTGTGCCTCCCTTTCTGTCCTTCCTGTCGCATTTGTATCCTAGAACATTAAAAGGCCAGTCCTGACCATCCCTGAGCCATGTTTCTGTAATTGTTATGATGTCCCAGTCCTATGTTCCTAACCACGCCCTAAGTTCATCTTCCTTCCCTGCTAGGCCTCTTGCACTGAAATAAATGCAGTTTAATTTATCAGTCCAACCTTGTTCTCTGCTTTGTCCCTGCCTGCCCTGACTGTTTGACTTGCCTTTATTCTCAACTGTACCAATCTCAGAATGAAATCTTTCCTCACTATCTCCCTCGGTCCCACCCATGCATCTTACTAGTTTAAATCCTAACGAGCAGCTCGAGCAAATTTTCCTGCCAGTATATTAGTCCACTTCCAATTTAGGTGTAGTCCGTCCTTCTTGTACAGGTCAATTCTACCTCAAAACAGCTTCCAAATGTCCAAAAATGTGAATCCTTCTCCTGAACACCAGCTCCTCAGCCATGCATTCATCTGCTCTCTCTTATTTCTGCCCTCACTAGCTCATAGCACCGGGAGTAATTCAGATATTACTACTCTCGAGGATCTCCTTTTTAAATTCCTACCGAAGTCTCAGCAAACCCCCTTTAGAATCTCAACATTTTCCCTTCCTATATCGTTGGTTCCAATGTGTACAAAGAACTCTTGCTGGTTCCTCTCCACCTTGAGAACATTCTGCACCCTCTCAAAGACATCCCTGATCCTGGCACCAGGGAAGCAACACACCATTCTGATTTTTCACTATGGCCATAGAAAAGTCTGTCTGGACCTCGGGAGAGAGAGTCCCCTAAACAATCGATCGTTTGGAACCCGACATACCTCTCATTACATTCGAGCCAGTGTCAATACCAGAAGCTTGGCTGCTCATGTGAAGTCCCCCTGAGTTTCCATCATCCCCGACATTTTCCAAAACAGTATACTTGTTTGATATAGGGATAGCCGCAGAAGACTCCTACAGTACTTGCCTACCTCTCTTGACTTTCCTGGAGTTATGGTAAGAGCCCATGGGATCCAAGGCATTTTGGCAAATTGGATCCAAATATCATGCAAAAAGTGATGGTGGAGGGTTGGAAGTCTGTGACCAGAGGTGTAAGACAGGGATTGGGGCTGGGACCCTTGCTCTTTGTAATGTACATTAACAAATTGACTGTGATTGTATAATTAGAAAGTTTTCAGAGGCCACATAAATTGGTGGTGTTATTGATATTGATTTGATTTTTATTTTAGTTTATTGTCACAAGTACTCGAGTAAAAAAGCATTGGAGTACAGTGAAAAGTATGTAACATCACCTCACAAGGTGCCATCTTAGGTAGAACGACCTCAGTCCAGAATCGTAAGAACAAGGTAGAAAGAAAGAATCAAGTTCAAAGTTACACGTTGCAGATCTTTTTAGTTTTAAGTAGAAAATGAAGAAATAAAGCTGAAAGTTCAAGCATTAAAGCCTGTCTTAAGGACTTACCTACCATGGGATCATACTTTAAGTAATCATCTGGAGACCAGAAGTCCGCGCTGAGGCCTTCCCGGGTGGAGAGACCACCATATACAGAAAGGACCACGATGTGGGCTGAGAGATAACCACGCTGGGCCACTCAGAGATCGCCACACTAGGCCGAGTGACCATCATGCTGGGCTGACAGTCCAGCACATCGAACTGAGAGGCCACCATGTTGGAGCAAGTGTCTGTCTCGTCGGGCTGGAAGGTCTCCCTGCCAGGCCAGGACAATGCCACACCAAGCCAAGAGACCACATCGTTCGGTCTGCACTGGGTCAGAGGCCTGGCGACTGAGTCTGGAGGTCCGTGCCTGGGAGAAGAAATAAGGGAGAAGGACAAAAGAAAAACACAAAAGAAAAGGAAAAGAGAAGTGGAATAGAAAGAAGAAAAGGAAACAGACGGAGCAGATGAACTCAGTCTGAAGTGTCCTACTCTGCTTCCATCTTGGATTACTCGGTCTCAGGCTACAGTCTGATATTGGTCAGCTGGTAATTGGGCAGAGCAATGACAGATGGAATTTAATCCTGATACCTCTGAGGTGATCCAACTTGGGAGGTCTAATAAGGGAAGGATATACACAATGAAAGGTATGTGCCTTGAGTGTCCTTATGCATGAATCACAGAGGGTTGGCCTGCAGGTACAACAAGCAATTAGGAAGGCAAATGCAATTTTGTCCTTCATTGCTAAAGGGATTGAGTTTAAAAAGCAGGAAGGTTATGTTGCAGCTGTACAGGGTGCTGGCGAGGCCATATCTGGAGTGTTGTGTGCAGCAATGGTCTCCTTACTTGAAAAAGACTATACTGGCACTCGAAGGGGTGCAGAGTAAGTTCACTGGGCTGATTCTGGGGTGGAGGGGGTTGGCTTATGAAGGGAGACTGCGGAGACTGGGATATATTCATTGGAACTTAGAAGAATGAGGGGAATATTATAGAAACAAACAAAATTATAAAGAGAATAGATAAGACAGAAGAAGAGAGGATGTTCCCACTGGCAGGTGAAATTAAAACAAGAGGGTATAGCCTCAAAATTAAGGGGAGCAGATTTAGGACTGAACTGAGAAGGAACGTCTTCACCCAGAGGGTCATAAATCTATGAAATTACTTGTTAATGAAGAAATTGATGCCACTTCAGTAAGACAGATTTTTTTAACAATAAAGGAATTAAGAGATACAGTGAGAGCAAATGCCAGGTCTTGCACTTTAGAAAAAAGACTACAAGCATGGCCTATTTTTTAAACGGTGAGAAAAGTCATAAAGCCAAAGTACAAAGGGATCTGGGAATGCTAGTCCCAGATTCTCTAAAGGTTATTTACAGGTCGAATCTGTGGTTAAGAAAGCAAATGTCATGTTGTCATTTATCTCGAGTGCAGAAAAATGTGTTGCTGGAAAAGCGCGGCAGATCAGGCATCATCCAAGGAGCAGGTGAATCGATGTTTCGGGCATAAGCCCTTCTTCAGGAATGAAGAAGGGCTTATGCCCAAAACATCGATTCTCCTGCTCCTTGGATGCTGCCTGACCTGCTGCGCATTTCCAGCAACACAGTTTTCAGTTGATCTCCAGCATCTGCAGTCCTCACTTTCTCCTAAGTTATCTCAAGAGGGTTGGAATGTAAAATGAGATGTGCTACTGAGACTTTATAAAGCTCTGGTTAGGTCCCATTTAGTCCAGTTTTGGGCCCCACACCTCAGGAAGGATATATTGACACTGGACCGTGTCCAGTGGAGATCCACGCGTATGAGCCCCAGAATGGTATGCCTAATATATGATGAACGGCTGAGGATCCTGGGATTGTATTCATTCAGTTTAGAAGGGGAGATCTAATAGAAACTTACAAGATAATGCATGGCTTAGAAAGGGTGGATGCTGGGAAATTGTTTACATTAGGTGGGCATACTAGGACCTGTGGGCACAGCCTTAGAGTTAGAGGGGATCAGTTTAAAACAGAACTGAGGAGACATTTCTTCAGCTAGAGAGTGATGGGCCTTTGGAATCCCTTACCACAGAGCACAGTGGTGGCTGAGATATTAAATGTCATCAAGGGAGAGATTGATAAATTCTTAATCTTGCAATGAATTATGAGTGACAGGGAGATGTGGGTAACTGTCGTTAAATGCCCATCACCCATGATTGAATGGCGGAGTGGACTCGATGGGCCAAATGGCCTTACTTCCACTCCTATATCTTTCGGTCTTATGTGGAGCTCAGTTCATAAAAAGATCAGCCATGATCTTATTAAATGGCAGAGCAGGGTTGAAGGGCCAGATGGCCTACTCCTGCTCCTAGTTCTTCTGTTCTTATGTTCCTTGGGAGTAGTGAGGAACAAAGGGACCTTGGTGCACAACTCCATCAATCCCGGAAGGTATCAGCACAGCGAGACAGGGTGGTGAAGAAGGCATATGGGATGCTTGCCATCATTAGGCAGGGTGTAGAATTTAGCAGCAAGAAAGTTTTATTGTTACCTGACAGAGCACTGGTTAGGCCTTTTCTGGAATATTGTGCACAGTTCTGGTCGTGACACTGTTGGCAGAACGTGATTGAACTGGAGATGTTCCCTGGGATGGAAAGTGTTAGTTATGATAAGAGACTGGATAGCCAGGGTTTGTTTTCTCTTGGCGTATTCTGATTGAGGTGTACAAAAATATGAAAGGCATAGACAAAGTAAATTGTGAGACACTTTTCCCCATGTTAGACATGTCTATTATCAGAGGGAATAAGCATATCATGTGAAAAATTGGTTTCGAGGGGATTTGAGGGCATTTTTTCACAGAGGGTGGTAGAAATATGGAATGTACTGCTTGAGAAGGTGGTGTAGGCAGCTACTCTCATAACATTTAACAAAAATCCAGAAGAGCACATAAAATGCCAGGGCATGGAAGGCTATGGACCAAGTGCAGGTAAATGGAGTTTGGTGATTACTGATTGGCATCGACATGTCGACAAACAGAAGGGCCCGTTTGTTTGCTGTATGACTCTATAACTATGAAGAGCTGGATGTGGATGCATTTTTCATGTTGTTTCAGAGGATAACAACACAAGTGAGGTTGGACCTTGTCCATGAAAAAATGAAATTGGGAAGCACAAGAGGTTTCTGCATCACTGTCAGAAGAATGTTCTCAGGATTACGAGAAGGTGAAAATGGCTATTCTAAGCACACATGAGTTGGTCCCGGAATCATACAGACAGATGCTTCAGAACTTACAGAAACAGCCTGGACAAACCTCTACTGAGTTTAAGAGAGTCCAACAAAATAATGTTGACAGGTGGAAAAGAGCATTAACAGCTGAGAATAGTTACAATGCTCTCAAAGAAGTTATCCTTTGAGAAGAACTTAAAACTTCCATCCCTTTTAGAATCAGAATTCATGTAGAAGACCAAAGGGAAACGACAGTCAGACGAGCAGCTAAAATGGCTAATGATTATAGACTTTGTTAAAACCAAAACCCTGTAGATGCTGGAATCCAAAGTAGACAAACAGGAGGCTGGAAGAGGACAACAAGCCAAGCAGCATCAGGAGGCGGAGAAATCACCTGATGGGAGACTGATCCAGAAACCTTATTCCCATCAGGCCCAGAAATGGGAGAAAAATAAAACTTGGGAGAGTGTGAGGAAGGCAGGTAGCCAGGGGAGAGAATGGACAGTAGGAAACAGCCGGAGATCTCCTGGAAAACATTGGAATGGTCACATTTGGAGTCACAAGGACATGGTTGAGAGTTTCAGTTGCTGATAATTGTGATGTAGAGGATTTGGGCCTCAAATCAGCCCCAAAGAAGAGGCCAAATTTGTAAAGAGTCTGGTTGAACAGCAGACAATGCTCAGGGAGAGGGATGGAGTTTGTAACCGGGAGCTGAAGAGAATGGCTTTGATCTTCCCAATGTATTTCCCAGTGAGCCTGGCTCCTCAGTCCTGACTGCTCTTAGCTGCTTTGATTGTCATGATTGGACACTTATTATTAGAGATTCTGACCACAGCAGAAAGCCCCAGTGTGAAAAATAACTGCAAAGACTGTCAGATCGCAAGGTTGAAACTTCACCAATAGAGGAAGTGAAAGAAGGAGCTCAGAGCAGCTGGACGTTTGTTTCTGAGACGGGAGAAAACTGTGAACTGTCTGCACTCCCTGGAATCTGACAGGACAGGAGGAGGCCATTCAGCCCATCATGACTTTGAATGACCCAGTTAGTCCTACTTCTCCCTTCTGTCTCCCCATAACCCAGCAAATCATTCCTTTACAGCTCAATCTCCAATTCCCTCTTATAGACCTCATGTCCACAGAGTGAGAATGCCCTGAACCTGGGTTTCAAATTGGCATCTTATTCATTCATTGGGCGACAAACTGTCTGTGCTGGGAAATGGAGCTCAGGGTCCTGAACATTCCCTCTCCCCTCCTGAGGGATACTTCATTTGGTTTTGCATATTCACTTGTGGGAAGTGGGCTTCAAAGGCTGGGCCAACATTTTTTAACCTGTCCCCAGTTGCCCTGGAGTAGGTGGTGGGAAGCTGCCATCTTGAATTGTTATTGTCCACAAGCTGTAAGTTGACCCACAATGCTTTTGGGGAGGGCATGCCAGCATTTTAGCCCAGCAAGGCTGAGGGATCAGCGACATATTTCCAAGTCAGGATGCTAAGCTTTTTCGAGGGGAACTTGCAGCTCACAGTGTTCCCATGTATCTGTTGCTCTTGTTCTAAATGGAAGTGAACATGGGTTTGGAAGGAAACCAAAGTAACTGCAGATGCTGTAAATCCGAGACAAAAATAGAAAGTGCTGGAAAAGCTCTGCAGGTCTGGCAGCATCTGTGAAGAGATATCAGAGTTAATATTTCATGCTCAACCCGAAATGTTAACTCTGATTTTTCTGCAAGATGCTGCCAGACCTGCAGATCTTTTCCTGCAATTTCTAGTTTTGTCCATGGGTTTGGAAGGTGCTATCTGACGATCTGTGATGAATTTCTGCAGTGCAACTTATTGATAATACACACTGCTGCTATGGACCGTCAGTGATGGTGAGTTGGATGCTTTGAGAATGCGATGACAATCAAGTTGTTTGCTTTGCTCTGGATGGTATCAATCTTTTGGAGTGGATAAGAAAGACATAGGATACAATAGACATAGATAGGAAATGTTTCAAGGGATATCTGTGAAATGCAGGCAAAAAAGATGAGTTCACTTCAGAAAACCTTGGTCAGCATGTAGAAGTTTGGCTTAAGGGTTTGTTTCTGTGCTGTATGACTCTGTGACGCTATCAATCTATGAAAGTTGTTCGGGCCGCAACTGTCCAAGCAAGTGGGGAGTATTCGATCACACTCCTGACCTGGTTGACAGGTTTTGGGGGGATCAGGAGTTGAGTTACTCGATACAGTATTCCTAGCCTCTAACTTGCTCTTGTAACCACTGTGTTTCTTTTGTCAATCCAGTTGTGTTTCTGGTCAATGGCACCTCAAGAATGTTGATAGTGGGGATTCAGTGATGGTAATAGCATTGATTGTCAAGGGGCGATGTTTAGATTGTCTCTTCTTGGTGATGGTGATTGGCTGGCATTTGCATGGCACCAATGGGAAATGTCACTTCTCAGACAAAACCTGGATATTGTCCAGATACTGTTGCATTTGCACGTGAACTGCTTCAGTATCTGAGGAGTTGAGAATAGTGCTGAGCATTGTGCAATCTTTGGCAATCATCCCCATTTACGAGTTTGCCTTGAGTTGCAATATCTGTCCTATTGAGCACAGTGATAGTACAATGGAGGGTATTCTCAATGTGAAGATCAGACTTTGTTTCCACAAGGACTGTATTATGGTCACTCTTACCAATACTGTCAAGGAGAGATGCATCTACAGCTACAAGATTGGTAGGAAAGGGTCAAGTACCTTTTTCCATCTTTTTGGTTCCAACTGCAGAGCCAGTCCCTCAGCTACGTCCATTGGGAAACAACCAGCTCGATCAGTAATGCTGCTGCCGAGCCGATCTCAGTGGTGGACATTGAAACCCCACACCCAGAGTACACTCTTTGCTGTCATCACCCTCAGTCCTTTCTCCAAATGTTGTTCAACATCCAGGAGAGACTGATTCATCAGCCAAGGGAGCAAGATATCTTGTAATCACCAGAAAGGTTTCCTCGCACATGTTTAAGCTGGTGTCATGAGTCTTCATGGAGTCCAGAGCCAACTTTTAGGCTTCCCAAGGTAACTCCCTCCTGGCTGTAGACCACTGTGTCATCAGCTCTGCTGGGTCTGCCTTTCTGTTGGGACAGGCCACATGCAGGGTCCTGCATTGTCCGTAATGTATGGTTCTGTGAGTATGACTGTGTCAGGCTGTTGCGTGATTAGTCTGTAAGACAGCTCTCCTGAATTTGGCACTAGCTCCCAGATGACAGTAAGGAGGACGGAGCAGGGTAGACAGGACTGTAGCTGTCATTGTCTTTTCCGTGTCGAGATCGATGCCGGTGGTCTGTCCGGTCTCATTTCTTTGTTGAAACGTTGTCAGAAGTGATACAACTGAGAGCCTTGCTCGTCCAATTCAGAGGGCAATAGAGAGTCAACCACATTGCTAGGGGACAGTGCCATGTACCCCCGCAGTACATTCCGACCTCCCCCACTTCCCCATTCTGTATATGGAAGGCTGAAGCCTGTCAGCAGGATATTCGACCACAGGAGCTATCACAGCAATTCTGCGCAATTCTGTCCCCACATTAAATCCACACAAATCTTGAATTCACATCGCGCCTTCAATGCGCAAAGCATTCCAAGAATGTTCATAAAGTTACAGTAAGAGGGATGGGGAAGGGGGCGGGGGAACATAAGAACTAAGAGCAGGAGCAGGCACTTCAGCCCCTCGAGGTAAAAACAATGACTGCAGATGCTGGAAACCAGATTCTGGATTAGTGGTGCTGGAAGAGTACAACAGTTCAGGCAGCATCCAAGGACTTTCGATATCGATGTTTCGGGCAAAAGCCCTTCATCCGGAATAAAGGCATTGAGCCTGAAGCCTGGAGAGATAAGCTAGAGGAGGGTGGGGGTGGGGAGAAAGTAGCATAGAGTACAATGGGTGAGTGGGGGAGGGGATGAAGGTGATAGGTCAAGGAGGAGTGGGTGGAGTGGATAGGTGGAAAAGAAGATAGGCATGCAGGACAAGTCATGGGGACAGTGCTGAGCTGGAAGTTTAGAACTCGGGTGAGGTGGGGGAAGGGGAAATGAGGAAACTGTTGAAGTCCACATTGATACCCTGGGGTTGAAGTGTTCCGAGGCGGAAGATGAGGCGTTCTTCCTCCAGGCGTCTGGTGGTGAGGGAGCGGCGGTGAAGGAGGCCCAGGACCTCCATGTCCTCGGCAGAGTGGGAGGGGGAGTTGAAATGTTGGGCCACGGGGCGGTGTGGTTGATTGGTGTAGGTGTCCCGGAGCTGTTCCCTAAAGCGCTCTGCTCGGAGGCGCCCAGTCTCTCCAATGTAGAGGAGACCGCATCGGGAGCAACGGATACAATAAATTATATTAGTGGATGTGCAAGTAAAACTTTGATGGATGTGCAAGGCTCCCATGACTTTTCCGGACTTGTCCTACCTGCCTATCTCCTTTTCCACCGATCCACTCCACCCTCTCCTCCCTGACCTATCACCTTCATCCCCTCCCCCACTCACCCATTGTACTCTATGCTACTTTCTCCCCACCCCCACTCTCCATGCTTCAGGCTCACTGCCTTTATTCCTGATGAAGGGCTTTTGCCCAAAACGTCGATTCCGAAGGTATTTGGATGCTTCCTGAACTGCTGTGCTCTTCCAACACCACTAATCCAGAATTCAGCCCCTCGAGTCTGCTCCACCATTTAATACAATCATGGTTGATCCCATCTCAGACTCAACTCCATTTTCCTGCTCACTCTCCATTTTCCTTTAACCCATTACTCATTAAAAATCTGTCCCATCTCCTCCTTGGTGTGAGACAGGGGAGGGACCACTCCATTTCAGAAAAGACTGACCATGCATAGGGAAGGACAGGGGAAAGGATTGGAACATTTTGTGAATGGACAGGATAGGTCAATGGGACAGAACCTGTCCTGTCCCTCCAGCTCACACTGATGGCCTGAGGAACTCCTCTCTCTGCTGCGCCTTCATGGAATGAGGTTTGTGTCCAAACAAGTCCTCAGTGAGAATGGGCCAACAGCACAGAACAGCACAGAACTGTCCTTCATTTGATAAGAATCTGTCCATCTTCTTGAGAGAGGCCAAACCCTGGTTGACGTGGAAATAGGGCCTTCCTCCAGGAGAAGACAGGGGTCAAAGGTTAACATCCATTAGTGGGGCAGAGCAGGGGGAGATTTATCCTGCATTCAACTGTCACCACCTAGGATACTGTCAGAAAGAGAGAGAAGCGAGACAGAGAGAGAGATGGAAGGAGAAAGAGTTTGTATGTGTGTGTGAGAGAGAGGGAAAGAAAGTGAGAGAGAGAGAGATAGAGGGACGAGCATCTGATACGGTGTAAGGTATGTGAGTGGACCAAGAGAGAGGTAGAGGGAGGTAGAAATGGTGAGTTTGAGGGATAGAGAGAGAAATAAGATGCAAGACAGTGTGACTGAGAGGGATGGAGACAGACAAAGAGACAAGGAGAGGGAGACAGAAAGAGACAGGATGGGTGTGAGACTAAGCATGAAGAGAGTTGAGAGGGAGGGTAGGGTTGAGTGAGAGAGAAAGAGAGAGAGAGAGAGAGAGACATGAGAATGGATAGATTTAGAATGACAGAGAGAGAGAGGGAGAGAGACTAAGTTGGGAGGTAGAGAGGGAAGGAGAGAGAAGGAGGGAGGAATAGAGAGGGACAAATAACAATTGGAGGCTTTTAATTGGAGTGAGAGAGGGAGCGAGTAACAGAGACAGTGAGAGATGGAGAAACAGATGATGAGACGGAGAGAGAAAGCATCACTGAGTTGGAGAGTTTGTCTCTCCAACGATGAGACAAAGTGAGTGAGAGAGAGAGAAGGAGAGAACATGAAACAGATCAACAGTGGGAGAGACAGAAACAGGCAGTGAGAAAGAAGTGGCAGATGTGGGTCAGAGAGAGAGAGGGACAAGTCCTGGTCACCACTTTCTGGGAAGAATGTGATTGTACTTGAAAGGGGGCAGAGATTCCCCAGGATGCTGCCAGATTGTGAGCTTTGAGAAAAGATTGGAAAGGTTAGGGTTGTTTTCCTTGGAGCAGTGAAGGCTTAAAAGGGACCTGATAGAGAGGGATAAGATTATTCAGGTGGGAAGGATGGCACTTTTTATATGAGTAAAGGACTTAATAACCTGGGACAGAGATTGAAGGTAATACGGACATGGACACATAGAAATTTGTAGCAACAGTAGGCCATTCGGCCCTTTGAGTCTGCTCTGTCATTCAGTATGATCATGGCTGTATCAATTTTTGAATGTCATCATTTCATCGAGGGTCGCTGTGGGCTTGTCGGACCAAATAGCCTGTTTCCACACTGTAGGCATTCTATGATCTATGGCTGATCCTCTCTCTCAAAGCCATTTTCCTGCCTTCTCCCCATTTTATTCAAGCTGTCAAAATGCAAAACAATTATCTCTCGCTTTTTCTTGAATATATTCAGTTCCTTTCCTCCACAGTCTTCAGTGGTAGAGACTTCCACAGGTTGACCACCCTCTGAGTGAAGAAATATTTCCTCATCTCAGTCCGAAATGGTCTACCCGCAATCCCCTTGAGATTGTGACCCCTGGTTCCAGACTCCCCAACCAGGGGAAACCTCCTCCCTGCCCCATCCTGTTACAATTTTATATGTTCCAATCAGATCTCCTCTCATCCTTCTGAACACGAGTGAGTGCATGGCCAGGTGAGTTGGAGAGTTAGAGAGTGAGAGGAGAGTTGAGGAGAAATGTTTTCACCCAGAGGGTGGTGGGAGTCTGGAACTCACTGCCTGAAAGGCTGGTTGAGTCACAAACTCTCATGACATTGGAGCAGTATTTAGATATTCCCTTGTGTTGCTGCAGCCTCCAGGGGAATGGGCCAAGAGCTGGAGGATGGGATTAGTGTCATCAGATCGCTGTTTACCAGCACAGACACAATTGGCCAAATGGCCTCATTCAGTGCTGTTCACATCAATGATTCTCTCAGACAGAGAGAGAGAAGAGGAAGTGTGAGGGGCTGATGTGGCTCTCTCTGCCTGATGCAATTTACATACTGAGGAACACCCAGTCAGATTCTCACAGGCTGCAGCTTTATAAAGCAGAGCCCTGTGAAGGGAGAGTTTATCAGGAACCAGGCACAGGGACAGGAGCACACACACCATGATTTCACACATCCAGCTGATCTGGCCCCTGGCATTCTGTGTCGCAGGTACAAATCTCTCTCCTTCCACCTTGAATCTTTAGCTGCTCTCCATTTCACTCCAATTCCACTGACTTGTGATTGAAGGGAAAATGCTGAAACCAGAGGAATGCTCAGTGTCTCCAACAATCTCTCATTTGACAGGCTCTTTCTGTGACAGTTCTGACTTCACTGTGTTTCTCTCTGACCCCTCAGGTATCAATGGGGACATCATCATGACCCAGTCTCCCCCAGTGCTGTCAGTGGGACTGGGCCAGTCCGCAACACTCACCTGTAAGGCCAGTCAAAGCATTAGCAGCTACCTTGCTTGGTACCAGCAGCGAGAAGGTCAGAAACCCTCTCTCCTGATCTATGGTGCAACAACTCGATTCACAGGAGTCTCCGATCGATTCACCGGCAGTGGATCAGGGACCAGTTTCACCCTGACAATCAGCAACGTTCAGAATGAGGATGTCGCTGACTATTATTGTCAGCAGCGGAGCAGCAACCCTCGACACAGTGACACAGAGCTGTACATAAACCTCAACACATAAAGCACTACCTCCTGTACTGACACATCCATGGTTATATAAAATGCATAATAATGGACACACAGTCCCACCGCCTGAACTGACATAACCCACAGTTAGATCTAAATGAAACTGAACAAATTACCCCATGCTAAGATTGTTACTGTCCACGACACACTCCAGTCCCCGTGGTGTCTCAACGCGAACTGAAAGCCTCAAGTTTCCCTCTTACACTCCATGGCCACATGTGAAGTGCAGCTGCAAGATGTCACATCGAAAAATAAATTTCACAAACCTCCCGAGCCCAGCTGGAAACAACCCAGAGAGACAGAGAGAGAAAGACACATGAATGATGGAGAGACAGAGAGGGGGAGGGAGACGGTGAGAGTTAGTGAGAGACAGCCAGTGACAGACAGAGGTTGACAGTGATAAGAGGGAAGCAGAGAGCAGAGGTTTTTGTACAGCCTCTGCACTGGGAACTCGCACTGTGGCTTACGTTCGGTCCAGGAACCAAGCTCAGACTGAGTAAGTAAACCTCAATACTCCATTATTAACCCTGTCAATACTGAAATACACTTTCTAAAATATAGTTGCTGAATTGTTGAAGGTGTTAGTGGGGAGCTGCGGTGAATGAAATGGTTGATTGAGGAGCACTGTGTCGAACAGGGTGTCCAGCTGTATTTCTTTAGTCACATTGCCCCCTTTAAACAGCAAGATATAAGTCAGTCAGTTTTACTCACCGTGTGGAGGAGCTCTGTCCATTTGCAGCCTGTAGTCCCATTCCTGCAGCATGGAGTGAATTCATTGAGTAGCCTCCTGTCAGTCTCAGTGTGATGGACACGGGCAGAGTTTGATGTGAGCTCTGGCTCCCTGTCCCAGTCTCTGATCTCACTGACCTCAGCAGCAGCAGCAGCAGCAGCAGCAGCACAGTGAGACACCGAGCTCCCACCTCCCCTAGCTTTAACTCTGCTCAATCACACAATCACAGAATTGTTACTGCGCACACGGAGGCCATTCTGTCCATCCTGTCTATACTGGCTCTCTGAATGAGCAATTCACTGAGTGTCATTCTCCTGCCTTCTCCCTATCACCCTGCACATTGTTCTTTTTCAAATAACAGTCTCATTCCCTTCAGAATGTTTCAATTGAAGCTGCCTCCACCACACTCTCAGGCAGTGCATTCCATACTCTAACCACTCACTGGCTGAACATGTTTTTTTCTTATTTGACTTTTGCTTCTTTTACCAATCACTTCCAATCTGTGGCCTCTAGCTCTCAATCCTTTCAAAAGTTGGAACATTTTTTTTCCCGTTTGCTCTGATCAAACCCGTCCTGATTTTGAATTCCTCGAACAAATCCCCTCTCAGACATCTCTTCTCCAGTCTATCACATAACTGTGGTTTCTCATTCCGGGAACAATCTTTGGGAGTGTTTTCTACCCTCTCTACAAAACATTGACATCCTCCTGAATTATTTACATTATCTCACCCCATCAGGATTTCACAAACCTCTATCTGGTCACCCCTCAGTTTCCTGCACTTCAGGGTCCAGCCTCTCATAGTCATTGAGTTGTATGGCACTGAAATACACCCTTCGGTCCAATTCCTCTGCGCCGACCAGATATCCTAAACTGATTGAGTCCCCTTTGCCAGTATTTGGCCCATATCCCTCAAAATGCTTTCTATTCATGTGTACATCCAAATGTCTTTTAAATGCTATAATTGTATGCGCCACATTCACTTCCTCTGGCAGCTTGTTCTATATATGCACCGCCGTCTGTACTCCTCGGATCCCTTTTGAATCTTCCGCTCTCCTGTTAAACCTATGCCTCCAGATTTGGACTCGCCCATCTTAGGGAAAAGACCTTAGCTGTTTACCAAATCTGTGCCCCTCATGGTTTTTTAAATCTCTGTAAGGTCACCTCTGAGCCCCAGACTATTCAGTCTCTCCCTCTAGCTCAAACCCTCCACTCCTGGCAAACTCCTTGTAAATATTTTCTGCACCTTTTCCTGTTTAAGAACATCCTTCCTGTGCATCCGAACTGCTAGGACTCTGTTCGACAACACTCCCCAGGGTGCTACTATTAATCCCCAGGGCCCTACCATGAATCCCCAGGGCCCTACCATTAATCCCCAGGGCCCTACTATGAATCCCCAGAGTCCTACCATTAATCCCCAGGCCCTACCATTAATCCCCAGGGCCCTACCATTAATCCCCAGGCCTTACCATTAATCCCCAGGGCCCTACCATTAATCCCCAGGGCCCTACCATTAATCCCCAGAGTCCTACCATTAATCACCAGGGTCCTACCATTAATCCCCAGGGTCCTACCATTAATCCCCAGGGCCCTACCATTAATCCCCAGGCCCTACCATTAATCCCCAGGGCCCTACCATTAATCCCCAGGGTTCTACCATTAATCCCCAGGCCCTACCATTAATCCCCAGGGCCCTACCATTAATCCCCAGGGTCCTACCATTAATCCCCAGGGTCCTACCATTAATTCCCCAGGGCCCTACCATTAATCCCCAGGGCCCTACCATTAATCCCCAGGCCCTACCATTAATCCCCAGGGCCCTACCATTAATCCCCAGGCCCTACCATTAATCCCCAGGGTCCTACCATTAATCCCCAGGCCCTACCATTAATCCCCAGGGCCCTACCATTAATCCCCAGGCCCTACCATTAATCCCCACGCCCTACCATTAATCCCCAGGCCCTACCATTAACTGTGTAAGTCCTGCCTTTCCAAAATGCAACATCTTGCACTTATCTAAATTGAACACCATCTGTCACTCCTCAGCCATTGGCCGAACTGATCAAGGTCCTGCTGTACTGTGAGATAATCTTCTTCATTATCCACTTCACCACCAATTTTGGTGTAATCTGAAAACTTACTAAACTTACCGACAATATTCTCATCAAGATCATTTATTTAAATCATGAAAATAGTAGATCCAGCACTGATATTTATGGCACATTGCTGGTCACAGACTTCCAGTCCAAAAAGCAGCCCTCTACCACCACCCTTTGTCTCCTACCTCAAGTCATTTTTTTATCCAAATGACGAGCTCACCCTGGAACTCATGTGATCGAACCTTCCTACTCAGTCTACCATGGCCAACCTTGTCAAATGCTTTGTTCAAATCCAGGTGGACAATGTCAATTGCTCTGCCTTCATCAATCTTCTTTGTTTCCTCTTCAAAAAAACTCAATCAAGTTAGTGAGAAATGATTTCCAATCCACAAAACCACATTAACTATCCCTTTATGTACTCCAGTTTCCTCCCGCAGTCCAAAGATGTCTCAGTTAGATGGATTGGTCATGCTAAATTGCCCAAAGTGTACAGGAATGTGCAGGCTAAGTGAATTAGCCATCTTTAAGGGGACCTATTCACTCCCTAGTTACACTTTTGCCCTTTTCTTATTACAATATTTCGACCACTTCTGTCTCAAAACAGCCAGGAATTGAGTGCCATTCCTCGGATATACATCGACTGTCCCTGAACTACGATCTTTATTATTCACTTCAGGACTTTGCTGCAACCTTTAACCCCACTTCATTCACTCTGATGTGTTCTTACCCAACGGAAGTCTGTGTGTTCCCAAGTGAATCATTTCGAAACTGGATTCCTTTTCCATGGTCACCCTCAAACTTATGATACAATGATCACTCTTCCCTTAATGTCCTCTCACTGACACTTGATTTACTTGTGCCTCCTCATTCCCAAGATCCAGGTGTAACCGAGCCTCCTTTCTCATTGGACTGGAAACACACGGCTAGAGAAAGTTCACCTGAGCACCCTCTCACAACGCTGGCCCCTCTCTGCCCTTCACAATGATACTATCCCAGTCTATGAGGATAATTAAAGCTCTTCCCCTCCCCACCCCCCACCACCACCCCATCCCCAGCCACCCCATTTATAACAACTCTCTGTCGTGATTTGACAGACCCTGCAAATTTCTTGCAGATTTGTTCTTCTACTTTCCACTTGATGGTGATCTTTGGACTGCACTGAGGATTCTGTGAACCTTGGTGTTTCTCTCTGATAATCCCCCCTGGCTCCCACAGCCCTACCAAGTCAGTTTAAACTCTCTCCAACAGTCGCAACAAATCACCCCATCAGGAACTCAGTCCCAGCTCTATTCAGGAGCATCCCATTCAGTCTTTACAGGTAACATCTCACCCACAGCCAGTCCCAATGCCCTAAGAATCTAAAGCCCTCCCTGCTAGACTCTCTTTCCAGCCTCTTATTCTTCTGTCCTATCTTCCTGTTTTTATTCTCACTTATTTGGGACACTGGGAGTAATGTGCACATGCCTACTTTTCAGCTCCTGCTCTGAACTCCCTCCCGAAGTCACTAAATTCTGACTGCAGGACCACATCCCTTTTCTCCCTCTGTCACTTGGACCGGGTGGACCCCGCCTGCTGCCAGTTCCCCGTCTCCCCTCAGGGTGCTCTGCAGCCGCTCAGTGACATCCTTGACCCTGGCACCAGGGAGACAACACACCATCCTGGATTCCCATCTGCAGCTGCAGAGACACTTACCGATTGCACTCACTCTCGAATCTCCTCTCAGTATCGCTCTTCCAGTCTTCCTTGTGCCCCCCTATACAGCTGAGCCCTCCCCATGGTGCCATAGACTTGGCTCTGGCTGCACTCCCCAGATGAACCATCATTCTCATCAGGATTCTGAACTGAATCCTGGTTGGCGTGTGGGATGCACTCGGGGATTCCTGTACTAGCTGTCTGGTCCTTTTGGCCTGTCTGTTACTCCCCCATTCCCTCTCTCCCTGCATACTCTGAAGCTGCAGAGTGACCACATCTAGAAACATGCTCTCCATGGAACTCTCAGCCTCACGGACTCTCCGCACTGACACCAGCTGCTGCTCAAGCTCCGAAACCCGGAGCTCCAACTGCTGTCACTGACCACACTTCCTACACTCATGGTATTCCAGGAGCTGGGAAGTATCCTAAAATTCCCACATAGGTGCAAATTCTCTCCACTCTTTGGTCATCTCTTGGCAAAGTTCTGATGATAAACAGGTCCAGCAGGGCTCACAGTCCAGTGGGTTCAGTGTTCCAGGGTTTTGGGGAAACTCTCCAGAAGACTTTAAGCAATAGGAGCAGAAATCAGCCATTCAGCCCATTGAATCTGCTCTGCCATTTGATCTTGGCAGATATGCTTCTCACCCCCATTCTCCTTCCTATTCCACAGGAACGTTCAATCCCCTTAATAATCACAAACCTGTCTATCTCTGTCTTAAATACACTCAGTGACTTGTCCTTCACTGCCCTCTGTAGCAATAAGTTGCACATATTCACCACCCTCTGGCTGAAGAAATTCCTCCTCATCTCAGCTCGAAAGGGTCGACCCTTCATTCTGAGGCTGTGCCTTGGTTACCTAGTCTCTCCTGTTTTCGGAAACATCTCCGCATACACTCTTTTTTTGCTGATCAGTATTCCATAAAATTCAATAAGGTCCATCCTCATCCTTCTAAACTCCATTGAGTACAGACCCAGAGTCCTCAACCACGCCTCATGTGACAAGCTCTTCATCCCCAGGATCATTCTTGTAAATCCCTCCAATGCCAGCACATTGTTTCTTAGAATATGGGTCCCAAATCTGTTCACAATATTCCAAATTCAGTCTGACCAGAACCTTACACAGCCTCAGCAGTACATCTCTGCCCTTGTATTCCCGCCCTACTGAAATGAATGCTATAATTTCATTTACCTTCCCAAGCATAAACTGGACCAGCCTGTTCACCTTCAGAGAAACCTGAATGAGGTGTCTGCTTTAGATTTCCAAAGGCTTTCCTCATTTAGAAAACAGCCTTTGCATCTCTTCTTCCTACCAAAGTGCATACCCTCACACTGTAACACACTGTATTCAATCTGCCACTTCTTTGCCCACTCTCTGAGCCTATCCAGGCCCTTTTATAGCCTTCCCACTTCCTCAACACTACCTGTCCCTCCACCTATCTCATATCGTCTGCAAACTTTGCAACAATGTCTTCACTTCCTTCATTCAGATTGTTAACGCATGACATGAATAGTTATGGTTCCAACATTAACACCTGCAGAACTCTGTTAGTCACCAGCTGCCATTTTTCCTCACCCTCTGCTTTACATCAACCTACCAGTCCTCAGTCCATGCCAGTACCTTGCCCCTAACTCTATGGGCTCGTACCTTATGTCAAAGGCCTTCTGGAAATCCAAATAGATTACATCTTCAGACTCTCCTTTGTCTGACTGGCTGGGAGCTGTTGCGGCTGTATAGGACATTGGTTCAGCCACTTTTGGAAAACTGTGTGTAGTTCTGGTTGCCCTGCTGTAGTAAAAATGATGTGAAACTTAAAATGCTTCAGAAAAGATTTACAAGAATTTTGCCAAGGTTGGAGGTTTTCAGGTACTGGGAGAGGTTGAATAGGATCTAATTTCCCTGGATTGTTGGAGGCTGAGCGGTGACCATTTTGTGGTTTATAGAATCATGAGGGGCATTGAAAGGGTGCGTAGAGAAGGTACTATTTTCAGAGTTGGGGAGTCCAGTTCTAGAGACATAGGTTGAAGGCGACGGGGGAAAGATTTGAAATGGGCTGAAGGGGCAACTTTTTCACGTGGTGGGTGGCGTGTGTATAGAATGAGCTGCTGGAGGAAGAGGTGGAGGAGGGTATGATTACAACATTTAAGAGGATGGGTACATGAATAGGGAGGGTTTAGAGGGATATGCGCAAAATGCTGGAAAATGGGACTAGCTTAATTGGAGGTTTGTTAAAGAGATATCGAGCTCCATCCCACTTTCCAGCTCTTGCTCCATAAGCCTGCGGCTTCACTGTTTCAAATGAATATCCAAGTGTTTTTTTTCGATATGATGAGGGTTTCTGCCTCTCCAACCCTTTCAGACAGTGGGTCCCAGATCACACGAGCCTCTGGCTGAAAACAATAACTCCACAATTCCCCTCGAACTCTGTGTCCAATTAATTTCAATCTCTCCCCATGGTTATCATCCTTTGTGCTGATGGAAATCAGTCCTTCCTACCCACTCTATCCAGGCCCCTCATCATTTTACACACCTCGATCAAATCTCCCATCAGCCTCCTTGTTCCAAAGAATACAATCCCAGCCAAACCAATCATTCCTCAAAGCTAAAACTCCCCATTTTTGACAAAATCCTCCTCTGTCCCCATCACAAGTGGGATCACATCCTTCCTGTAATGTGGTGACCGGAACCGTACACTGTTCTCTCACTGTGCTCTAACTGGGGTTTTATACAGTTCCAGAATAAACAAACTCCTTGCTTTCACTGTCAACCAATAATGAGATAAGGGAGGCAATGGTCTCATGATATAATTACTGAACTCTTAATCCAGAGATCTAGATAATGTTCTGTGAACCAGGGTTAGAATCCTGCCACAGCTGATGGTGGAATGTGAATTCAATAAAAAAATCTGGAATTAAGAGTCCAATGATGACCATCGTTGATTGTCAGGAAAAAGCCATCTGATTTACTAATGACCTTTAGTTACCATGTGACCCCAGACCCACAGCAATGTGGTTGACTCTAAACTGCCCTCTGGGCGATTATGGATGGGCAATAAATGCTGCCGATCCAGCAATGCCCTCATTCCATCAAGGGAAAAAGAAAAACTGTTTCTCCCATGTGTCTTCTTAACCACCTTACTGACCCGCATTCATTAATCACCATGGCCACATCTTCCACCTCCACTCACATGTGACTTCCAGGTTCAAATTGACAAGAGACATTCCTTCGATATCTGAGAAACATATAGAAACATCAACATAGGAGGCCATTCAGCCCCTCAAGCCTGCTCCACCATTCAATATGATCATGGCCAATCATCCCATATAGTCTCCGTTCTTGCTTTCTCCACACATTCTTTGATTGTTGAAATATATCTCATTCCTTCTTGAACACATATTGCATCCAATTCCCTCATGCTGGAAAAATGGATGAGAATTATTGGGTTGTTGTTTTTTGACCAATGTGGACACAATGGGCTGATGGGCCTTTTGGGTCTCTCAGACTCTTTGACTCTATTATATTATGAATAACTGGGTACCAAGGACTGGCCCCTGTGGTACCCCAACTGGTAACTACCTGTCATTCAGAAAAAGACTTGTTCTTCTTGCCCTGTCTCCCAACCAGTTCTCAATCCATGTCAGTACATGACCCTAATCCTCTTGTTCGGTAGGATTTCCCTGATTCACTTGGACATATTTCATCATTACAGCTCTTTGCCTTCCTCAGGTCCTGTTCAATTTTAATCCTGCATTTTCTATCCTCCTATCAGCTTTTTGCAGGTTTGAACTCGAGATAACTAACATCACCTTCCCTGTTTGGTCTTCCCTACACTGGTTGCCTTTTGACATCCCAGGCTAAGAGTTTAGATTTGGGTTTCCCACCCTTACTCATTGTGGGAACCGATTCTGAATGATCTCTGTCTTGTCACTTGAGGGCTCCCACTGCCCTGACACTGATTTCCCATCATGTCACTGGTTACAGTCCACTTTTACTAAATTACCAAAACATTCAGTAAAATGAAAACTTTTACACTTGCTCCATGGTTCTCCAATTCCATCCCTAATTTCAATCTCACTTAGTTCTGATCACTGTCACTGAAATGATCGCCATCTTTTAGTTCTCCCAGCTGCCCATATTCATTTCCCAAACGATGGTCCAAAACTGTCCCTTCTCTTTCACCATCACCTTCTCAGGGGCAATTAGGGTGAACAAAAAATTCTGCTCCTGCCAGTTAACTCATATCCCAAGAATCAATTTAAAAAATGTAAATTCTTTTGTATGGTTTATTAGGTATTGGAGACAAATATTCAAACATTTTATCAGTGAATATTCTGAGAATTGAAATCCCTTTGAATGGCAGGGATTAAAATTGTTTCTCTTGTCTTTCAGGCCGTGACAACGCTCAGCCAAAGCTGACCCTGCTGCCCCCCTCCCCGGAGCAGGTCGAGGCCAAGGGCACTGCCACCCTGGTCTGCCTTGCCAATCACTTCTATCCCGATGAGCTGGAGGTGCAGTGGAAGAAGGACGGTGCAGTCATTTCGGACGGGGTTCAGACCAGCAACTACCTGCGAGCTTCGGACAGCACCTCCAGTGTCAGCAGCCTGCTGACCCTCTCTGGGTCTGACTGGGAGTCCAACGCTCGCTTCTCCTGTGCCCTTACCCACGTGACACTCTCCTCTCCCCTCAGCAAGAGCATCAGGAGATCAGAATGTGTGTAGAGTGTTTGAGACAGTCCACAGAGGAGACACAACTTTAAACAGAACAGGGCTCAGCTGGCTGGACAAAGGTCATTGTCAGCACTGAATTTCAACTCTCTTCCTTCTCAGGACTGGCTCAGAGACACTTCTGAGGTTCAGGAGTAAAGGTAGTTCATTGGGACAGTGTAGATAGAGTTTACACTGTGTCAAACCCCATTTTCCCCTGCTCTGGGACTTTTGATTGGGAGAGGGTTGATTTGTGATGCCAAGTAAAATCTCTTGAAGTTGCTTAAGGCTGTCAGCTGTACAAAACAATGTGAACCTTCGAAATTTCTGCTTCAATAAATCAGATCTCCTTCCTGCTCAGCAGTCAGTTCCAATTTAAGGTTTCTGTCACTATTTGAAGGGCAGGATTCTCATGTTATTGAGAAAATCTCCACAAGTGTTTTCCTCAAAAGCCATTGTAGCTGTGAATTTGTGCAGCTTCCTCTGTCTGGGCTGTTAATTGCAGTCTGTTTTCTGTCAATGTCAGTCTGGAAAAGGGAATAAAGATGATGAAGATTCGGTCTCTGTTTCTGCGTGCTTTGGAAATAGACCACTCCATTCAGCTGATTAGCTGCATGTCAGCATGACATTGTCACAACTGGCGACGTGGCCTGTCAATCCATGGTAGATGATACTGACAGCCAATCAGCAATCAGTTTCAAATAATCTAGTTGGTCTGGAATCTGTGGAGGTTACAAGATTCCAAACAGAATAGAAACTGAAAGCTGTTGGGATTCAATAATTACAATCTGAGGCATTCCATGTTCACTCTCTGGTCTAAACTCAGGTGCTGGGATCGCACTGTGCACTCTCTGCTGCATGCTGTGTTGCACCTGAAATGATCTGAGGCCAACCACTGACACTGCAGGCTGTGTGTCTCTCTGAGTGAGTGTACTACATAATGCTGCCTGTAGGTGTCACTCTGAGTGTGGGTGTGTTATTCAAAGAGACACCTACAGGCAGCTCGGGTTGTGTGCATGTTAATCAGTGCTGCCTGACTCCGTTGTGTGTGTGTGTGTGTGTGTGTGTCTGAGTGTGTGTGTGTGTGTGTGTGTGTGTGTTATTCTGCACTGCCTGTAGGTATCTCACTAAGTGTCAGTGTGTTACTCTGTGTTGCCTGCAGGTGTCTCTGAGTGATGGATAGAGAATAGGCTTTGTGATGGGGATTGAAGATTAGGCCTTTATCCTCTCAAATCTCAGATGAAAAACAATTTAGCCTGAGATGGCAGCTCATTGAGGTGGACAAAGTTAAAAATCACACAACACCAGATTAGAGTCCAACAGGTTTCTTTGGAAGTACAAGCTTTCGGAGTGCTGCTCCTTCATCAGGTGGCGAGTGGGGTAGGATCATAGGACACAGACTTTGTCCTGAAATTGGAATGGCAGCTAAGAAAGGTGAATACTGAGAGTGTGTTCTCAGTGAGGGAGGGATTTCAGAGGCAGTGCACACTTCGCTCCCTAATGTGCTCCCCAATTACAAGGAGCCGGGGTCATTGCAGTTGTGGTTGTCTGCTCAGCCAGTGCTGGCTAGCCATAGTCGTATTTCAAGCTCAATTATCCCTAAACCAGGTGCAGCAATATTACCTTCCAGGGAGGGAGCTGTCTGAGTGAGGGAGGTTGAATTCTTGCAGCCCTGAGAGTGATTGCGGTGGATTAATTAAGGGTGCTACCATCATGAAGGTGTGACCTTCTCTCCCTCTGCCTCAGCTGTGATGACCCTCAGGGTTAAACTCACCACCAGTCATTTCTGTTTGTAATGAGCGAGTGGGGGGAAGGGGAAAGTGAGGAATGAAGATGCTGGAGATCAGAGTTGAGAGTGTGTTGCTGGGAAAGCACAGCAGGTCAGGCTGGATCGACGGGGCCACAAGAGTAAGCTTGGGGAGATTGAGGGTGACAGAAGGAGGGGGTTGGTTGGCAGGTTGTTATTCAGAGTCAGATACTAGAGTATCAGTCCTTCTGACACTCCCCTTTTTATCTGTCAGCCAGGACTCCCTGATTGGACACGGTTAACAGCTCATCAGGGAACTCATATTATCAGAAAAAATGAAACATTTATCAAACAAGGAGTTCAAGAACTAAACGACACTAGACAAAATGAGTGGTTTGAAAGATTTCATTATAGACATCACCAATTTGGTCCAACAAGTCCACACCGACCCACTGAAGAGAAACTCCCTAAGACTCATTCACCTGCCCTATCACTCGACATTTCCCCTGACCGATACATTCCTGAACACTGTGACAATTGTAACATGGCCAATTCACCTAACCTGCACATATTTGGATTGTGGGAGGAAACTTGGAGCACATGGAGGAAATCCACACAGACACAGGGGGAGCGGGCAAATTCCACAAAGACCTGGGGCTGGAATCGAACCTGGGTCACTGGTGCTGTGAGTTAGCCATGCTAACCACTGAGCCACCATGCCACAAATTTTAAAAAATGCCTAAAGGGTTGAGCTTTTGTTAAGCTCCGTGAGCCTGACGTGATATAAACTATAAACATGCAATCCTCTGTCAGGGAAGGTCGTGCAGGGTGGAAAACTTACAACCTTTAAATATCATAACATTCAAGGATCTGGGATAAGTGCAGGAAATTGGGATGAGAGTGCCTTTAGTGGTAGTTATGTTGGTACAGACTCAATGGGACAAAGGACCATTTCTGCTCTGTATCAATCTGTGCTCCATGTTGAGAGGGCAGTGCAGGTTAACGGTGACTAGGTGAGGCAGTTCTAAGATGGCATACACATGCTCAAGGGTCAGAGGAAATGGCTCAAGCTTCAGTGAAGGCCCAAGTAAGTGCTTGGGAGGAGGGTCAAGGCTAATGGAGACAATGTCAATGGAGACTGAACGAGGGCACAGGGTGCTGGCTGGCATCTCATTGTGTTGCAGTGAGGCATGTGGGGACAAGAGGGGATCGTGTAGGGAGGGAGTGCAGTTTCAGTTAAAATGTAACCTTTGTCAGCAGGAGCATGACCTTCAGCACCAGGGGGTGTCCCTGACTGTGTCAGGCTCACTGGCTGCTCTCTGTGTGATTCCACACAGCCACCATGTGGTCACCACGCAAGGTCTTGCTTGTGTCTACACTACCATTTACACCACCGTCTGCACCACCATCTGTACCCACTGTTTGAACCCAGCATCCATAGCCACTGTCTCGTCCCTCTGTTTGCACCCACCACCTACACCCACTGTCTACACCGCTGTCTGCACCCTCCATCTACACCTCCCATCTTTCTGCTGTTGTACGATTGTATCCAATGATTCCATTGAGATTACTGCACCTGAAGCCTGAATTTTAGAACCGGCAATGATTGTCTTCTAACCCTGACCTACAAAGTCTGTGTTCCACATTGGGCTGATTAATATTAATTCCTGAATGGTATTTGATTTCTGTGATGGAAAGGAGAGGTTGAGTTGGTGAGGATTGTGTTCACTGGAGTTTAGAAGAATGAAGGAAGGGAATCTTGGACAAAGCTATAAAATTGGAACAGGACGAGACAAGTTAGATGGAGAAAGGCTGTTCCCAATGGTAGGGAAGTCCAGAACCAGGGCACATGGTTTAAGGTTAAGGGGTAAATTCTATAGGACAGAGATGAGGAAAAATGTTTTCACCCAGAGAATGGTGAGCCTGTGGAATTCTCTGTCACAGAAAGTGGTTGAGGCCAAAACATTATGTTATCAAGAAAGGTCTTGTGGTTAAAGAATCAAGGGATATGGGGTAGGGATGGATTACAGTAATGTGCTCCATGACCAGCTTCAATAATATCGAATGGCATAGCAGGCTGGTGGGGCCAAATGACCTTCTCCTGCTTCTATCCTCTATGTTTCCACATCATGTAAAATAGATTGCCAGGTGGAGGGCACTCTGTCAGATGGGTAAGTATCCATTCACAGATTCCACCCACACCACTCCCCTTCCATTTTAATTGGGTCCACTCCCTCTCTTCCTATGTCTTTGTTATCTAACCAGTGACCACACCTCCCCTTCACCACCCCGGCAGGGAGCTGTGCTAATAACCCATCGTTTGTTTTAATTTGCTAACTGAGTGATGTGATGGTGGGGTTTTCAAAAACAGGAAGAGCTGAATTCTTATCAACTTTTGTGCTGAATTTTTTGTGTGCCTCCGTCAATATGGGTGACACAGCATTGCTGCCTCACAGAGCCAGGGACCCAGGTTCGAGAGTCACACAGCATAGAGATAGGCCCTTCGGCACACCATGTCAATGCTGACCAACAAGCACTCAACTACACTAATCCCATTTACCTGCAGTCGTCTGGAGCCTACCATGCCCTGGTATTATAAGTGCTCATTCAAATGTTTTTAAAGGTTGTGTAATTTTCAGCTTGCACCACCCTCTCAGGCAGCATATTCCATATATCTACCACACACAGGGTCAAAAAATACTTCCACCTTAATCTTATAACCTCTGGTCTTAAATAGGTCTGGGTGAGGAGCGGAGGCTGCAGAACAGTGTGAGAGGTCAGGAGTGGAGAGAGGGAGAACAGTGTGAGGGTGAGGAGTGGAGGCTGGAGCAGGAAGACACTTGGGTTCTGGAAAGCAGCACAAATAGGGGAGAGATCCAAGAGCTGATCGGAATAGTCTCCATGCTTCCTAACAGTAGCTTTATGGTGGGAAAGAGAATAAATCAGGAGATAATGAGGGCCTGGAACAAAGGCTGCTCATTCATTACAAATGACTGTTATCCTTGTTGTTTATTTATGGTCAATTTTTTCTTTTTCATTCATTGACAGGATGAGGGTGTCACTGCCTAGGACAGCATTTACTACCCACCCCTAATTGCCCCAGAGGGCAGTTAACAGTCATCCACATTGCTGTGGGATTGGATTTCCATGTCGGCCAGACCAGGTAAGGATAGCAGTTCCCTTCCCTAAAGGACGTTTATAAACCAGATGGGTTTTCCTGACAATCCACATGGATTAATGGTCATTGTTAGACTCTTAATTGCAGACTTTTTA
Source organism: Chiloscyllium punctatum (assembly GCF_047496795.1). Lineage (NCBI taxonomy): Eukaryota > Metazoa > Chordata > Chondrichthyes > Orectolobiformes > Hemiscylliidae > Chiloscyllium > Chiloscyllium punctatum. The sequence goes on along the minus strand of NW_027310081.1, from coordinate 69,291 downwards.
ATTGAATTTAAATTCCCCCATCTGCCACGGTGGGATTTGAGCCTGTGTCCCCAGACCCATATCTGGGTCTCAGTGCATTAATCTCAGAAGGTTAGTATGTAGGTACAGCAAGTCATCAGGAAAGCTCATAGAACATTATGGTGTAGTGTGAGGGGAAACTGAATGCAAGACTTCATTGAAACAAGCAAGATCCTGAGGGTCCTTGACCAGGTGGATGTGGAAAGGATGTTTCCTCTTGTGGGAGAATCCAGAACCAGGAATCACTGTTTAAAATTAAGGGAGAATCCATTCAAAACAGAGATTCAGAAACATGTTTTTCTCTCGGAGATTGTCAGTCTTTGGAATTCCCCTCATTAAAAGGCAGTGGATGCAGAATTTAGAATCCATCCAGTGTGGAAACAGGCCCTTCAGCCCAACAAGGCCACACAAACCCTCCGAAGAGTAACTAACCCAGACCCATTTCCCAACCCTATATTTACCCTAGGAAGAGGGAGATAGATTCTTGATGACTGAAGGGATGGAACATTATTGGACAATGTAGAGTTGAGGTTAAAATCAGATCAACCACGATCTTATTGAATGGGGGAGCAGGTTCAAAGTGCCGAGTGGCCTTGTTTTGTTCCTTGCCCATGTGTTGCCTCACACACCTTCACACAAGCAAAGACTGCCACTCGTATTTTCGACCTGCAGATTAAGCTGCTTGTGCAATAGGCCTCATCTGCACAGTGTTTTCTCCAGCCTTTCACTGTGAGGTTAAATATAATGGTCCCATAATCAATCCATTAACTTTATGAGTTGGTTTATTTAAAGCAATAAAATAAATTGCAAGTCATGAAACAGACATTACACTAAGCAATAATAGGCAACACGATGGCTCAGTGTATCGCACTGCTGCCTCACCGTGCCAGCGAACAGCCTCAGGTGGGTCTGTGTGGAGTATGCACATTCTCCCTGTGTCTGCGTGGGCTTTCCCCAGGTGCATTGGCTTCCTCCCACGGTCTAAAGATCTGCAGGCTCGATAAGTTGGCCATGCTAAATTGCCCAGAGTGTACAGCGATGTGCAGGCTCAGTGGAGTAGCCATTGGAACAAACAGAGATAGGATTGGGGTCGAGATAGAATGACCTTCGGAGGGGCGGTATGGAGTCAATAGGCTGAATGGCCCACCGCCACACTATAGGGATTCTGTGTTACAAATGCAAGTTCCTTCTTTCCATTCTTGCCCTGAAGCATGTGGTTCTGTCTCATATCCACTCAAGAGATGGCAACCCTTTGAAAACAGGAGCAGTCTCTATTCTTTAGGAAAGTACTTCTTCCACTCTGTGTCCTTCACAGCCTTGTAGACAGCAACAATGAGATCGGGAAATAACCTAAAGCTATAATCTTCTGGACTCTTCATTAAAATGTGGAACCTGAAAAATACAATTAATGTCCAAGTCAATGAAGATATTTCTCAGCAATTCCTAAATGCTGAGTTTTAGTACTCAGCAGGCCCCAGGAGTCAAAATAACTGAGTAGATCATTGCTCTGAATTACTCATAATTGTCACCTTCACATTTCTGGAGGCTTTGATCAAAAAGGCTGCTTACTCCTCTCCAAAATACAGCTTAAAATCAACTCAAACTCCCAACCATCCAGCTGAGAGCAGTGCCCTGTACAAACTGGAAGCTGCTCAGTGGGAGCACTGTCACCTCTGTCTCAGAAGTTTCGGGGATTCTATTTTGATCATAGAGTCCTTCAGCACTGGAGGCTGTTCAGGGGATGTTCCCCTGACTGATCCCAGGAATGAAAGGGCTGTCCCATGAGGAGCAGTTAAAGAGCTTGGGCTTGTCCTCACTGGAGTACAAAAGAATGAGGAGGGATCTGATTGACGGATGGAAAATGTGAAAGGGGAGTGAGAAGGTGGATGTTGAATAGATGCTCCCCCTTGTAGGACAGTCTGGAACAAGAGATCATCGATATCGAGTGAGAGGAGGTCGGTTCAAAACTGAGCTGAGGAGAAACGACATCTCCCAGAGGGTTGTGAATCTGTGAAAGTCAATGCCCCAGAGTGCAGTGGAGGCAGAATCAATCCACAGGTTCAAGAAAGATGTGTTTCTGATGAAAAGTGAGATAAAGAGCGATGGGGAGCAGGCAGGAGAGTGGAGTTGAGAGCAGGATAAGATCAGCCTTGGTCCTGTTAAATGGCAGAGCGGGCTCGAAGGGCTGAATTGCCTCCTCCTGCTCCTAATTCCTATGTTGAACACACAGTCAAGGCTGACACTGCAAAACTGAGGGAGCTGTTGTCTTTCAGTGAGATACAAAACAAGTGTCCTGCCACAATATATGGAACTGTACTATCTCCCCCAGTGACAAGTGCTGGAATTTAAATTCAAATCACAAAGCAAGCCTCATTAATGGTGTCTACGATATTGATCCCTGATTGCTGTCCAGCCTCAGCCTTACCCAGTCTGGACTTCATGTGACTCCAGCCCCACAGCAATCTGGTTAACCCTTGGGTGCTTTCTGAGAGGCCACAGCAAGGCCAGCAGTTCAAGGGCAATTAGTCTTGGGTAACAAATACTGATCTATGCCAGTGACACCCACCTCCCAGAAAACAGAATGCAACAGAGATTGGTGTCAGCCAAAATTGTCAGATCAGACTCTCAATGAGATGGGGAGATGGTTAAAAATGAATTCCGCTCAGTATGGAACAGGTTCCCACTTGTTTACAAATTGTCACTGACAAAATAAGTGAGAGAAAACAGAAAACTAAAGGTGAGAGCACTCAAATGTGGGAATATCAGTGAAAATTCAGGCAACTGAAGGAAGATATGAAGAACTGTAAAAGAAGACAAAAAGGAAGCAAGAGTTACAGAAAACGTATTGAGAAAGATACCTGCAAGGGGTCACAAGAATAACACAAATGTTTTACATGAAAATTAGAAACTCAAGGGGGCGCCTGTGCAATGTGAGCCCTTTAAAAACAAACTGGGAATTCCATGAATGAGCCTAAGGGAATGGCCGATATGTACAATAATTAGTCGTGCCAGTCTTCATAGTCAAGGAACGGGATAATGCAGCTTCCATTCCAGGGAGGTTAGGAATGAATGGAAGACTGGAATTCACAAAACTTGATACATGCCAGAAAGCAGCATTGGAAAATGAGCAGCTCTAAAGGCTGACAGATCTCCAGGACCTCAGGGGTTTAAAGGAAGGGGGAGGGGGGAGAAATTTCAGAAGCTTTTCCCATCAGCTTCCAAAGCAGCAACCATTCCTTTAATTTGGAAAGTGTCTTGCTGTAACTCCACGGGTTCAAGAAAGAAGAGAGAGGGAACCGAGGAAATTATATACTGGTCAATCTAACATCTCTTTTGAGGGTTTCATTTGAATCTATCATTAGCAGCAGAAAGAATGAACATGTGGAGAATTGGAAATAGCCCACATAGATTTATGACGGGTAGATTCTGACGAACAAACCAAATGCATTGACCAAAATAGTCGATTGGGCAAAAAGTCTCATCAACTTTCACGAGTACTCGATAATTTCCCACAATACAGTCTGGATTGAAAATGGGATTGAAAATGAATGTTTGACTTGGTTATGAGGCTGGGTTTGTGATATACGACAGAGAAAGAAAGAGACGAGTGGTGTTCCACAAGGATTCTGTGGTGAGGCCTTAACTACTTACTGTATGTATTAATGAGAATCATAGTTCCAAATTGACACAAAGACTGATGGAATAGTAAGCAGTGCAGATGGTCTTTTTTGTTTAAAACTCACTCTAAAACCATGGTTGTTGCTGTCTAGGCCAGTATTAGCAACACATTCTGTGTTGCCCTTGTGACTCATGGAATCATCATACAGTGTAGAAGCATGCCATTCAGCCCATCACATCCACACCAACCCACCGAACAACATCCCATCTGGACTGACCCCATTCCTGTACTGCAGCATTTCCTATGGTCATCCCACCCAGCCAACACATCCCTCGACACTATTTCCAATTTGGCATTGCGAATCCACCGAACCAACACATCTATGGACTGTGTGGAGGAAACCCACACAGACATGGGGAAAATGTGCATCCTCCACACAGACAATTGTTCCACGGTGAAATTGAACCCAGGTCCCTAGTGCTGTGAGGTAGCAGCACTAACGACTGAGCCACAATTCTGCCTTTTGCATGGTGATGGTGAGCTGCCTTCTTGAACCACTGCAGTCCATGTGCTGTAGATAAACCCACAATGCCCTTAGGGAGAGAATTTCAGGATTTTCATCCAGCGACACTGGAGGAGCAGTCATATATTTTCAAATCAAGATTCTATGTGGATTGGAGGGGAACTTGTTTTTGATAGTATCCTGTGTCCTTCTACATGGAAATGATTGTGGATTTGGAAGGCGCTGTCTCAAGAGACTTGGTATGAATTCCTGCAGTGCATCTTGTAGATGGTGCACACGGCTGTTACTGAGCATCAGTGGTGGAGGGAGTGTATGTTTATCGATGTGGTGCCAATCAAGCAGGCTGCTTTGTACTGGATGATATCAAGCTTCTTGATTGTTTTTGGAGCTGCACCCATCCAGGCAAGTGGGAAGTAACCCATCACAGTCCTATCCCAAAACTTGACTGATCTTTTCTTAATTCATTTACTGGATTGGGCATCACTTGCTATGTCAGCATTTATTGCCCAGAATCAAGTGGGGTGGCACAGCACTGGGGCAAGGTTTAATTTCACCCTCGGGCAACTGACTGTGTGGAGTTTGCACGTTCTCCCTGTGTCTGCCTGGGTTCCCTACAGGTGATCTGGTTTCCTTCCACAGTCCACAAACGTGCAGGTTAGGTGGAATGGCCATGGGAAATGCAAGGTTATAGGGGAGTGGGTCTGGGTGAGATGATCTTTGGAGAGGCGGTTTGGGCTGAATGTCCTGTTTCCACATTGTAGGGATGCGATGAATTTCTTCACTCAGAGGGTTTTGAATCTTTGGGATACTCATCGATACTTAGGCATTTGAATAAATGCAAGATAGAGATAATACACATGTGGGGAGGCAATAAGTTAATGGTATCATCACGAGATTCTTAATCACAAGAACCAAGTAATGTTCTGGGGGATCTAGGATCACCGTAGGGCAGCACGGTGGTACAGTGGTTAGCACTGCTGCCTCACAGCACCAGAATCCTAGGTGACTGCCTTTTATGGAGTTTGCACATTCTCCCTGTGTCTGCATGGGTTTCCTCCGGATGCTCTGGTCTCCTCCCATAATCCAAAGATGTACTGGCTGAAATGATCATGCTAAATTGCCCATGGTCAGGGGTGAATATGGGGAATGAGTCTGGGTGGGTTACTCTTTGGAGTGTCGGTGTGGACTTGTTGAGCCAAAGGGCCTGTTTCCATACTTTGGGGAATCTAATCTAAATCCTGGCAATACATGGAGTGGAAGTTAAATTCAAAAAGACTCTGGAGTTAAGAGTCCAATGACAACCATTGTTGGGGGAGAACCCTGTCGGGCCCACTAATGTCCATCAGATTGTTGTCCTTGCCCATACTGACTGACATATGACTCCAGATCCACAGCAACATAGAATCATAAAATCCCTACTGTGTGGAAGAAGGTCATTAAGCCCATCAAGGACAAGCAGCATCTCACCCAAAACCAGCCCCCTGTCTAACCTTACACTTCCATGGCCAATCCACCTAACCTGCACATCTCTGGACTAAGAGAGGAAACTGAGGCACCCAGAGGAAACCCATTCAGACACAGGGAGAACATTCAAATTCACATAGAAAGTTGCCTGAAGGTGGAATCAAACCCAGGTCCCTGGCACTGTAAGGAAATGGTGCCAGCCACTGTGCCACCCATTCCTCATCTCTGATCTAAATGTCTAACCCCTTATTCCCAGACTGGGACTCTGCTTTAGAATCCCCAGGTAGGGGTTCATCCTTCCAAACTCTACCCTGTCAGGGTCCTGGAGAATTTGAAATGTTTCAGCGAAATCTCATCCAAGAATTCTGAATTCTAGGGAATCCTGACCCAGTCCCCTCACTCAATCATTAGACAATCCCTCAGCCGGTCACATGAACCGTGGCTGGGTTTGATCATCTCAGTAAGAGTTTCAAGGGGGGAAGGAGAAAGAAAGGCTCTTTCTGCTTTGAATCGATGCTAAAAACGGAAAAAGCAGGAAAATATTAGAATTAAATATTGTTCACATACTCTTACTTTTCATCAAAGTGCTGGGTGAGGTGTCTTATGAATTTCACGAGGTCACTGGTGGAGTCCTTATATTCTTTATTCTTGCCTTGTCCCTTGTTCATGTCATTGAGGAGAACGGAGTCAACCGAGAAGGAAATGAACAGCAGAGTTTGTTTTCTCTGTTGATTAAATTCACCTTGCTTGCTCCTCTGAGCATCTGAAGAAAGGGCGAGGTTCTGAAAGTGTATGTTTTCTAATAAACCTGTTGGACTATAATCTGGTGTCGTATGATTTTTGACCTTGTCCTCTGATCACATTCAGGTTATTCCTACGGGCACTGCATGTTCTTGCTTCTCCAGGCCAGGAGGTGGCGATCTTGACAATGAATTTCACAATGGTCTCCATCAGAGAGGACCCACAAATCAGGGACAGTGACCAGAGATTACAGGCTCCTCAGTCCCAGACCCGAGCACAACGGGCCCCCTGGCATCGCAGTTACCGCTTGTTGCGTCCCGGACCCTGTACATAATGCAAATGGTGCAACTGATCCTTCTGATTTTTCCCAACCTCACCAGGTCTCCATAATCGTTGAGATTCGTTAAATGCAGCCTTTGCCAATCAAGGACGCTGACTGATGGGAAACAGACTGAAATGGGTCAATAATACAGTATTGGGGAGTTACAGACACAGATTGCCAAGTGGAAATCTGATGCTGTGGCTCTAACAGAGACAGTCACAGCGACACCCCCAGAGAGTGGGGAAAGTAACACTGACACATTTAAAACTGTATTATGACAAGGGAGAATTCAAACAGCCACCCACTCCGTCACACGGTGTTGAAGATGCAGTATCCTCATCAAAACACGTTTGCAAACCTCTTCAGACCATGTCAGGGGGGAGAAACATTGTAAAATGTATTATCACGAGTTAGGGTCAATTTAAAACAAGGACAATGATGTTAAATGTTCCCAGCTGTAAACAACACTGGTATATTGATGTCATTATCTTATTAAACAATATTAAAACTTCGGCCAAACATTTTCCTGCAGACAGTGCGTTTAAAATATCAAGAAGCTTTCTGCGTTGTTGGTTTGATCTGTGACGTAGCAAGAAAGCAGCAGCTGCCCCATGAACTCCATCAAAAGAATGAGAACAGGCTCTTCATACGGAGCTGGCTCCCGAGAATCCAATTCAACAGCAGGGATTAAAGAACAAGGAACAATACAGCACAGGAACAGGCCCTTCGGCCCTCCAGCCTGTGCTGACACATTTTGCCCTTCCTCACTGAAACTGTCTTCACCTACAGGATTCATATCCCTCTATTCCCTTCCTATTCATGCAATAGTGAAGGTATTTCTTGAATGGTTCTATTGTGTTTGCTTCCACCCCCTCCTCTGGCAGTGTGTTCCAGGTACTCAACTCCCTTTGTATGAAATACTTGCCTCGCACATCTCTTTTAAATTCCCCCGCACTTGAACCTCTGTTCCCCAATAATTCACCCCTCCACCCTGGGGATAAAAAGCCTCGTATTCTCCACTCTACGTATCCCATTCACTACTTTCTAAACTTCTATCAGGACACGCCTCATTTTTCCACATTCCAGTGAAAACAAACCCAGTCTATCCAAACTTTCTTCAGGACTACTATCCGCCATACCAGACAATATCCTGATAAACATTTTATGCACCATCTTCAAAACATTCACATCCGTCTGGTAGTGTGGTGACCAGAACTCTATGCAATATTCCAAGTATGGCCTAACTCATGTTCGATAAAGCTGCAGCATAACTTGTCTATCCTTACACCCAATGCCCCTTCCAATGAAGGCAAGCAGGCCATAAGCCTTTTTTTACTGCCTTACCTCCCTGTGCTGCCACCTTCAGTGATCTGTGAACATACACACCCAGATCCCTCTGCATATCAATACTCCAGAGGATTCTGCCATTCACTGTAAAATTCCCACCTGTCCATCACCTTTCAAAATGCATCACCTCACATTTGGCTGGATTAAACTACATCTGCCATTTTTCTGTCCATGCATCCACCTGATATAATATCCTGCTGTATCCTCCGACAATCCTTCTCATTATCTGCAACTCTACCAATCTTTGTATCAACCATAAACTTACTCATTGGATCAGCAACTCTTTGCTCCAAATCATTTATGGAGATCATGAACACCACTCATCCCTGTGGAACATCACTAGTCACAGCCCTCCATTCTGAAAACCGTTCTTCCATCGCTACCCTTTGTCTCCTGTGACTAACCTAGTTCTGTGCCCAATGCTGGCAACATTGTAGACAAGACAACTTGTTGCCAGCTCGTTACTGCAACTTGATCCTGAGGCAGGAGCCCAAGCTCCAACACACTGGCCTCACTTCACACCAACCTTCACACAGTATGGGGTCATGAACTCCGGCCATCAATGTCTACTTTTATCACAGAATGAAAAAAAAAGCACAATCTGAAGACAATCTAAAGTCACATCAATGTATTTCTTTTTGATATATCATACCATGCAGTGCATTTTCATTGTGGTATCCCGATTCGAGAGCTATACTCTCTAAGATTGAGCTGGTTGGATCCTCGAAGAGCCCCAGTTTATTTGTACTGTTCAGTAATGTGGGGGATACTGGGGTACACCTAATGAAGGAGCAGCGCTTCGAAAACTTGTGATTTCAAAATAACCTCTTGAGCTCGAGCCTGGTGTTGTGTGCTTTCTGACTTTGTATTGTGCGGGCACAGTGAAACAACTGCCTTCCAGTAACTATAGAGTACTTGCCGTACTGCTGAGGATTATGGGTAACGCCTCCTTCCATTAGCCACGAAAAAAACCGCAGTCATTTTAGTGGGATTGACCTGTCAGTTGCTTCCCAGATATTACATGGTTCACCATCGCCATCTCCAGGACAATTCGGGAAAAGCAACAAATAACCGACACGTCAACGCCCGCTCCATCGCAGGAGAAATCAAAATAAATGGCCTCCAATTCAAATGAACAAACTGGTGAGGCTTGAATTCATCTCTTTCAAAGACTGGAGCCTCGACCAGAAACAGAGCCTTGAAATGGTTGAACCTGGTTTGTCAGACTGAAAGGTGGAGTGTCCTTCGGATTAGCAGTGGGATCAGCAAAAAACTAATTATATGCAAAGATCTAACAAACAGACATCCAAGCGTGCCACCAAAGTGCAAAGATCAGTATTTGAAGCTCCATGTCCCCATCTCAATCCTTATTTGTTGCTCTTCCCTAATTGTCCTGGAGAGGGCGGTGGTGAGCCATGGGTTTCTGGAAGAGGATCTGACAGAGGGGCAAGGTCATGTCCTCAGCCTGAGCACAACTGTCTGACCTGCTGTGCTTTTCCAGAGCCACACTTTTCGACTCCGAGCACAATTATCCCTCAGGAGAATGACCTGTGGCACAAGAGGAAACATGGGAGTGTTGGAAGGCACCGGCAGCCTGGTCAGCCTGCAGAGGGTCCGAAACAGATTTGATGAATGAGCTGATATCCTTCTGAGCTGAGGTGCAGACTCAGGCTTTCAGAGCAACACAGTTTACATTGTTACTGACTGTGGCTCCATGGGCAATGCTCCTGCCTCATTGTCAAAATGGTCATTGGATTGAACGCCACCTCAGAAATGAGAGCACAGAATCCAGGCTGAGACTGTGGTGCACTGCTGAAAGTTGCACAGTCTCTGGCTCCATCATTTGAGGCTCCATCCCTACCACACCCTGACCACCCCCACCCCCACCTCAGGGAGCTCGACAAGATCCCATTCTGAAAGATTCCCTCGGGTGTCCTGCTCACTATTCAACTTGTGCCAACAAAACAGATGTGTTTCATCATTCGTTTACTGTCTGTGGGACCTCACCATCTTGTCCGTGAACGTGACTGCTCTGTGCTCACATCTTTGAATATTCTGAGATGATTAAAAGAAAACTGCACCAACAAGAGTTCTTTCCTCATTATCATGTTAAAGGGGAGCAATGAGCAAGTGATAATGCACACTAAGTGCAAACACTGAAGCTTCAGCTGAAAGGCTTTTTGCATCATATTAACCTGCTCCTTGGGCATTTCCTTCCAATGTCCGAGATGGTTATCAGGCTGGGATGGAGGCTGACAGATCACATGGGATCCTTCAGGCAAGGTACACAAGGGCACAGTCCAGGTTTGCTGCTAACATTGGCCTTCCTTCTATTGAAGGGCTGGGAGATTCTCTATGGCGGTTTCTACTGCAGATTCTCCATGGAATTATCACAGACTTTACTGAAATGGAATGAACTCAGAGAGGAGAAGGAAATGGGAAGAATTAACCAGACAAGGGTGAGCATCAAGGGAGGTGGGATTGTGTGGAAGATTCAGTGCCATTAAAATTCCCAACTGGGTTTCACATGGAAAACTCAAATCGTTACTAGAATATAACCGGGAGAATACTCGCTGACATAAACAGGCTGAGTGTCAGAGACCCAGAGCCTCCGGTGCCTGACTCTCTCTGAGGCATTACAGTCACGGACTGTTCATGTGTCAATAAAGGGAGACTTGGTGACATGGGGTTACGTCATGATTAATGACCGGAGGGGTACAGATTAAAGATAAATAGCCGAATATTAAGAGGGAACGTAAGGAAACACATTTTAACCCAGAGGGTGGTGGCTGTTGGGATTCACTCCCTGTAAGGGTGGTTGAGGCAGAAGCTCTCTCATAACATTGAAGTATTTCGATGTGCAGCTGTGATGCCAAGGCATATAGGGTTACAGGCCAAGTGCTGGAACATGGAATTAGAATAGTGAGGTGGATGTTTGACTGGCTTAGGCCTTGTAGACCTGTTGTAGCTGTCTGACTCTGCCAGGACTCCAGCAATGTGGCTGACCCTTACCTGCCATTTGAAAGGCCGAGCAAGCCACTCAGTTTCCGGACAGTTAGGGATGGGGAACAAATGTTTGCCAGTCTTGCCAGTGACACCCACATCCCAGGAAAGAAGAGACAGCCTCAGTGGTAACGCCGTCACCTGAACCTGCAGGTTTCAAGCCCCACTCCAGAGACTGGAGCACTATCCTTGGCTGGCAAAGGCAAAGATGCCATCTGCTGGATGATTGGTTAAACCACTACCCTTTCAGAACAATGTGAATGTTCGGGCTTTCCGATCATCTCAGACAAAATGCCCGCCAGTGTTCTGACCAATACTTCTCCTATAACCAATGGCATTAAAACAGATACAGAAACAAAATACTGCAAATCTCTAACAGAAGTGCGATGCTGGAGAAAGGGAACAGGTGCAGCCTCTGTGGGAAGAGGAGGATTAACTTTTTGGGGTTCAGTGATGTTTTATCAAAAAAGCAGCAGCATTTTATTTTATTCCATTTTACGTTGTTTTATATTATTTTGTTTATCAAATTTTAGCCCGTTTGATTGGCACCACTTCCACACACATCCATTCCCTCCACGTCAACACTCAGTAACATCTGTGTGTACTCGTTACAAGATGCACTGCAATAAATTCATCAAAAGTCCTGAGACAACACCTTCTAAACCCATGATTACTTGAATCACGATGGATAAGGGCAGCAGATACAATGGGAACATCACCCCAGCAAGTTCTCTCTAAGTTATTCACCAGTTTGAATTGGAAATATCATCACGGGGTCAGAATTCTGGAATTCCCTTAGTAAGGACATTTTGGGTCTACCTACAGCACCATCTTGTCCAGGACAATTAAAGATGGACAGTAAAAAGGCTGGTAAAAGTAAGAGTATGTGTCATATGGGACCAGAAAGTGAGACTGTGATGTTTCAGTTATTCCTGGACATTGGTGTGACCACATCTCAAATAATGTGCGTAGTTTTGGTCTCCTTATTGAAGGAAGAATATAAATGCATTGGAGGTGTTTCAGAGGAGTTTTACCCAATTGATCGCTGGAATGAGGGGGCTGTGTGATGAGGAAGGATTGGAAAGGCTGGCCTTGTTCTCACTGGAGTTTAGAAGAGTGAGGGGTTTTCCTGACCCACAGTATTCTCCAACTCCCTATCTGCCTCCCTCACGGGTCATACCCTCCTGCCCCTTAGTACATGTGGAATTGAACTGTGCAGTCCTGAGGCCTATAATTTCCTTCTGGAACTAAGTCTCCAGGTGTCTCCAGCACTCCCTGATGTGTCACTGCTTTTTCAATTCCGCTTCATTCCAAACTCCCTGAGTGGGAGTTTCTGTAGTTTTATACATTCACTGCAGATATATTTACCCTGAATCATTTCAATGCAATGATTGGTTAGCACTGCTGCCTCACAGCGCCAGAGACCCGGGTTCAATTCCCGCCTCAGGCGACTGACTGTGTGGAGTTTGCACGTTCTCCCCGTGTCTGCGTGGGTTTCCTCCGGGTGCTCCGGTTTCCTCCCACAGTCCAAAGAGGTGCAGGTCAGGTGAATTGGCCATGCTAAATTGGCCGTCGTGTTAGGTAAGGGGTAAATGTAGGGGTATGGGTGGGTTGCGCTTCGGCGGGTCGGTGTGGACTTGTTGGGCCGAAGGGCCTGTTTCTACACTGTAATGTAATCTGTTATCTGTTTGAACGGCACGTGGATCGAATACAAGGGGGCAAATTATGAGCAAAAAGTAATTGTTACCAGTTTAGTAATTGCAAAGGAGAGAGCAACAACATTGAATTGCTTCTGGTGTCATCCTCTGTGCCCTAACATTTCACAGTGCCAGCTCCACACCCAACCATTGACTTTGTCATTGAGAGTCAACTGTTGCCTTCCCACAGCCCTTTTTAAAATGTCATGTCCCAGAAAGGCAGAGAATACTTCACCTTTTCTGGGAAAGACAGTGAAATAAAGGATGTCGAGGAGCTGATTTCAGGGTCTGACAGAAGGATGTGTACCATCTGTGGATTCTGGAGGCAGATCACGGAGATATTCCTCACTCCCATCAACACCTGTCTGTATTCTAACAACACTTTCTATTCTTCATTATAAAGTACCAGTTTCAGACTGGACATTCCACACCCAGCCCCCATTTCCTCACATTGGAATCAAGAATCAAACTTGCCCCATCTCAGGATTGTCCTCTGAATGTGGTGTCAGTGTGTAAATGTTGTGTTTGAATGAAAGAGCCATGGTGGATTCTGGTACTGAATACAAGGGGTTTCTGAGCCACCAGCAGCCTCCCCGCTGAGTAAGGGTCCGTTTGGATAAGATTTCAACCCGATGGTTCCCACTGATACTAGAGCCATGGACTGAGATTGCTGGAGCCACATGTGGACTGAGGAGCACAACAGTCAGGACAATGAACTGCTCTAGAATCCACCCTGAGCCCTGGATGATCCTCATTGAGATGGCCCAGGGGATACAGAATATGACAGCAGAAGGTTTATCTTTGATGGTCGTCCCCAGCCATGACTCCCAGATGCCCCCGGACTGAACATTCTCAATCTGACCCTATGGACACACGGGGAAATTCTGTCCCATTTGAAGAGGAAAGAAAAACCAGGTCTAATTTATGGAATATTTATTTCTCAAACCCTGTAGAATTGTTATTCTGAGTAACAAGAGCCTGCTGGTCATATTCGTAAATAGAGGGTTCCCAATGGCACTGGCTCACAAACAGTTGAGTTGAATTTCTTTGATTGGGATCTTGCTGTGCCTAAGGGATGGGTGAGGGAATTTCCATCAGATTATTGTGTTCCCCAGTGTCCTTTCCTGCCTTCCTTCTTTTCTCCATTTATTGGGAAAGAATTCCTTGTGACCCTGCATTCCATCTGAAAGTACCCCTTCTGGACACAGTTGTAGAATTGCCCTCCTGCTCCAGGGACCTCATTACCCGCTCGATTCCCCCTTCTTGTTCCAGACCTTGAAGGTGGAGGTTAACACTTCACACACCTTTCCCTGAGGTTTCAACTCTGGCCATTCCCAAAGCACACATGAGAGAGAGACTGAATCTTCTTCATGTTTATTCCCTTTTCCAGACTGACATTAACAGAAAACAGACTGCAATTAACAGCCAAGACAGAGGAAGCTGCACAAATTCACAGCCACAATGGATCTTGAGGAAAACACTTGTGGAGATTTTCTCAATGACATAAGAATCCGGTCCCTTTAAACAGTGACAGAACCATAAATTGGAACTGAAGGCTGAGCAGGAAGGAGATCTGGTTTACTGAAGCAGAGACATCTGAGGTTCACATTGTTTTGTACAGCTGACCGTCTTCAACATCTTCGTGAGGTTTTACTTGGCATCACGAGTCTTTACTGTTCAATCGAACACTCCTAGAATAGGGTTAGCATGGGGTTTGATACAGAGTAAAGCTTGTTTTTGATGATCCAAATGACCTGCCTTAACCCTTGAACCTCAGACGTGTCTCTGATCCAATCCCAAGCAGGAAGAGAGTTGAAATTCAATGCTGACAATGACTTTTGTCCTGCCAGCTCAGCCCTGTTCTATTTAAAGTTGTGTCTCCTCTGTGGACTGTCTCACACACTCTACACACATTCTGATCTCCTGATGCTCTTGCTGAGGGGAGAGGGGAGGGTCACGTGGGTGAGGGCACAGGAGAAGCGAGCGTTGGACTCCCAGTCAGACCCAGAGAGGGTCAGCAGGCTGCTGACACTGTAGGTGCTGTCCGAAGCTCGCAGGTAGTTGCTGGTCTGAACCCCGTCCGAAATGACTACACCATCCTTCTCCCAGTGCACCTCCAGCTCATCGGGATAGAAATGATTGGCAAGGCACACCAGGGTGGCAGTGCCCTTGGCATTGACTTGCTCTGGGGAGGGGGGCAGCAGGGTCAGCTTGGGCTGAGTATTCTCACGGACTGAAAGACAAGAGAAACCATTTTAATCCCTGCCATTCAAAGGGATTTCAACTCTGAACATTCACTGGCAAAACAATCCATTTGAAAATTTTCATCCAATACCTAACAAACTCCATAAAAGGACAGGGACTTTTAAAATTGCTTCTTGGGATGTGAGTGTCACTGGCAGGGTGAGCATTTATTGCCCATCCCTAATTGCCCCTGAGAAGGTGATGGTGAAAAAGAAGGGACAGTTTTGGACCATCATTTATGGAATGGATGTGAGCAGCTGGAAGGGCTATCAATGGGGGAGCATTTCAGTGACAGTGATCAGAACTCAGTGAGATTGAGAGGAGGGATGGAAATGGAGAACCACGGAACAAGTGTAAAAGTTTTCATTTGGGAACAAACCATTTTACTAAACTGGGCAGGGATTGGGTAAAAGTGGGCTGAAAGACAAAATGCAGGGGTGAAATTTACCAGGACCTGAGGAAAGCAAAGAGCTGACAGAATGAAATGTGTCCAAATGAAGTCCGGGAAATCCCAGTGATGTTTTATTGTCACAAAAAGAACAAGAGAAATAAGGAATGTATGAGGGCCAGTCGAGAGCAGGAAGGGAACTTGAGTGCGATGGTGGAAGATGGAGCAATGGTTCCTCAAGAAAACGTCCGGTCTGTTTTCACAAAAGAGAGGGACAAAGCAGTAACTGTAGTTCAGGAGGAGAACTTTGCAAGATCGGAACGGCATCTTTCACATCTGAAAGACTCCCAGTTCATTCAAAGAAAAGAAAGATTCATACTGTCCCAAAGACATTTGCAGACAGTGTGGGACCTGTTTGAAATGTGGTCCCTGTTGTAATGAAGGAAATGTGCAAGCCAAATGGTACACAGCAAGTAACAATGAGCCAAGGAACATTTTGAGAGATGTTTGATCAGGGATAAATATCAGCCTGCATACGATTCAAAGAGAAAGTAACTGGAACAGTTGGATGGAAAATGAGAAAATCAAAGTTAAAGGAGAAGGGAGGATTCCTGGGTAGTGATGGGATTGATTGTTACCAGGAAATAAATGGAATGGACAGAATATTATGAATGTCATATTGTACTGAGGAAACCTAAAAGTGCAGGGAAGCTCAATTACTGACCAAACATAAAGGCTTTGTCTCTTAATGCATGACCGATTCAAAATAATGTCGGCAAAGTGGTACCACACAAACCAAGGTCAATGAAGCTTCCGAGGAATTTAAACAAATTAAAGAAGGTAGGGGCTCAGGAGGCTTTATTAAAGCATCCAGACCAAGTAATAGGATAGAGAGTATGGAAAGGATCAGGAAGTGAACTTGATGCCTAGCAGGGTGGAATGGTGGATCAGTGGTTAGCACTGCTGTCTCACAGCTCCGGACACACAGACCCAATTCCAACTGGCTGTCTGTGTGGGATTTACACATTCTCCCCGTGTCCACTGGTTTCCTCCCATTGTCACAAAGTAGTATCGGTTAGGAGGATTATCCATGGGAATTGTAGGATGGGTGTGATACTTTTTAGACGGTCAGTCTGGGCTGAATAGCCTACTTCCACACTGTAGGGTTTCTATGAATTCTAACGGAGATAACTGTGAGAAGGAGACAGTCAATTCATGACTGAGGGTGTTGTACTTCGATGCATCAAGTATATGAAACAAGGTAAATGAGCCTGTAGTGCAGGGACGTGGCTGCAAGTGGATCAGGGCTGGGAACTAAATATCCAGGGATGCACATCCAATTGAAAAGAAATACAAGGGGATAGAGGGTCAAGTGTGAAGGAGGAACTGAAGGTAATCCTTGTTCGTCAGGAAATGTTCTTGGAGAAGCTGATGGTATCAAAACTTAATCTGTCCCCAGGGCCTGATGCTCTGCAACTCAGAGTCCTCAAGAAAGTGGGTGTAGAAATAATGGACACATTGGTGATCATATTCTGGCATTCTGTCGATTCTGACAGAGTTCCAATGGATTGGACAGTATCCAATATGACCCCACTTTTTAATAAAAGGAGGGAAAATGAAAATGAGGAATTGTACATGAGGAAAATGCTGGAGTCAGTTATTAAAGATACAATAACCAAGCATTTGGAAAGCAGTGACAGGATTGGTCCAAGTCAGCATGGATTTACTAAAGGGAAATAAGACCTGATACATCTTCTGGGAGGTTTTGAGGATATGATCAGTTGAGAGTGGACAAGGCTAAATTCGTGGATAACAAAAACAAAAATTGATGAAAAAGTTCAGCCGGTCTTGCAGTATCTGTGGAGAGCAATCAACGTTCGCGTTTCGGATTGAGTGACCCTCCCTCAGAATTCAGTGGATGTTGTGTGTCTGAACTTTAAAAAGGCTTTTGACAAGGTCCCATACAAGAGATTAGTGAGTTACATTAAACCTCATGATATTGGAGATAATGTATTGACATGGAGAGAGAACTCGTTGCCAGATAAAAAGCAGAGAGTTGGAATAAATGGGTCCTTCTCAGAGTGGCAGGCAGTGATGAGTGGGTTACCGCAGTGTTCAGTGCTGGGACACCAGCTGTTCACAATATACATAAACGATATGGACAAAGGAATTGAATGCAATCCCAACAAACTTGCAGATGACATGAAGCTAGGTGACAATGTATGTTGTGAGGAGGATGCTAAGAGGCTGCAGGGTGACTTGGACAGGCTGACTGAGTGGACATATACTTGGCAAATGCAACGTATTGTGGATAAATGTGGGATGATCCACTTTGGTGGTAAACAGATTATGAATAAATGGTGGAATTTTAGGAAAAGGTGAGGTGCACTGAGAGCTGGGTGTCATTGAGAGGGGGCATGCAGGTGCAGCAGGCAGTGAGGAAAGCTAATGGCATGATGGCCTTCACAGTGAGAGGATTTGTGTGTTGGAGTAAGAATGTCTTGCAGAATTAAACAGGGCCTTGGTGAGGCCTCACCTTGAGTATTGTGTGCAGTTTTAGTCTCAGAGTCTGAGGAAGGACATTTTTGCTATTGAGGGAGCCCAGCGAAGGTTCACCAGACTGATTCCCGGGATGGCAAGACTGACATATGAGGAAAGACTGGATCGAATGGGCTTGTACTCACTGGGATTTAGAAGAATGAGAGGAATCTCACAGAAACATATTAGATCCGAATGGTATTTGACAGGGTTGATGCTGGAAGAATGTTTCCAACATTAGGAAAGTCCAGAACCAGGGGTCACTGTCTAAGATTAAGGGTGAAGTTACTCAGATGTTGTGAAACTGTGGAATTCTCTACCACAGAAATCTGGTGGGGTCAGTTTGTTAGATATATTTCAAGAGGGACGTGGTCCTTGCGGATGAAGGGATTTATGGGAATAGGGGGAGAGTGGGAATGGGAAACAGAGATTACATAATCAGCCATGATCATATTGAACGGTGGTGCAGGCTTAAAGGGCTGAATGGCCTGTTCCTGCAGCTATTTTCTATGTTTCTATGTTTCTAATGATAGGTAGATGTGTGAGGGGAATGAGGGTGGGGCATGGGAGGAGATGGTTTACCCTGTCAGGAAGAACTGAAATTACATCGGCAGCAAGAGGAAATATCGAGTGGGAATGCAGAGAATGCAGTGAGTCAACTTAAGAAACCACAAAGGAACAAACACCCTGATGGGAGTTATGACCCAGCCTCCTCGTAGTAGTCAGGATGTGGATCAGAAAATAAATCAGGAGATAGAAAAGGCATGTAAGAAAGGGATTATTAAATTAATCATGGGGACTGCAATATGCAGGTGGACTGGGAAAGTCAGGTTGGGAAAGGATCTCAAGGAAAGGAATTCATGAAATGTCTGCAAGAGGCTTGTTTTGGATCAGCTTGTAGTAGAGCTACGAGGAAACAGGTAATTCTGGACTTGTGAATGTGTAATGAGGTAGCTCTGATTGGGGAGCTGAAGGTGAGTGAACCCTGAGGGGACAGTGACCACAATATAATAGAATTCACCCAGCAGTTCGAGAGGGAGAAGCTGGAATTCTAAGTAATAAGAGGAGTTACTGAGCAAGTTAGACAAAGGAGAGGCAATGGACATGATCTATTTGCATTTCCAGAAGGCCTTTGACAGGTTGCCACACAGGAGGCTGCTAATTAACATAAGAGCCCATAGGGTTTGGGGCCCCGTACTGACATGGATAGAGAGTGGGAACAAATGGATCTTTTGCAGGATGGCAGCTGGTGCACTGTGCAGTTCAGCAGGGGGCAGTGTTGGGACTTCAGCGATTCATATAACAATTAATTATATATTAACGATCTGGGAAAAGGAATTGGGGGCATTATTCCTAAATTTGCTGATGACACAAAGGTGAGGTGAGGGACAGGGAGAGTTGAGGAAGTAGGGAGGCTGTAGAAGGACTTGGAAAGGCTCAGAGAGTGGGCAACGGAGTGGCAGATGAAATACAATATGGGAATGTGTGAGGTTATGCAACTTGGTTGGAAGAATAGAGGCTCAAACTGTTTTCTAAACGAGGAAATTTGTAATTTTGAAATGCAAAGTGGCTTAGGAGTCCACTTTCAGGTTTCTCTTAAAGTTAGCATGAATGTTCAGTTGGCAATTAGGAACACAAATGCAATGTGAGCATTCATTTCAACTGAGTTAGAATACAAGAGCAGGTGTGTACAGCTGAGGCTTTATGAGTCTCTGGTAAGACTGCATTTGGAATATTGTGAACAGTTTTGGGACCTGTATCTAAGGAGGGATGTGCTTGCACTGGGGGAGATCCAGAGGAGGTTTATAAGAATGACCCAGGGGGTGACAGCCTGGTCTGATGAGGAGAGTTTGAGGACTCTGGATGTTTACTTGATGGAGTTCAGAAGGACATGGGAGGATCACATTGACACTTAAAGAACACTGAGAGGCCTGGATAGAGTGGGCGTGGAGAAGATGTTTCCACTAGGAAGAGAAACTTGGACCAATGGGCACAGCCACAGAGTTAAAGGATAACTCATTAGGACTGAGATGAGGAGGAATTACTTCTGCCAGAGGATGGTTAATCTGTGGAACTCATTGCTGTGGAGGTGACGTCATTGAGTGTATTTAGGACAGAAATTTATAGGTTCCTGATTGGGAAGGTGATCAAACATAATGGGAAGAAGGCAGGAGAATAGTCTTGAGAAACACATGAACAAAAAGCGCAGTAGACTTGATGGGGCGAATCGCCTAATTCTGATGTCTTTTGAAGAGACTCTGCAAAACCCCAGAATACCGAAAGGCCTGGATTGTGAGCCCTGCGGGAGCTGTTTCTCATCACAACTTTGCCAAGAGATAATCAAAGAGTGGAGAGAGTGTGCATCCTGTTCCTTGTGAGAACTTCAGAATGCTTCCTAGCTCCTGGAATACCATGAAGTACAGGAAGTGTGGTCAGTGACAGCAGTTGGAACTCCGGGTTTCGGAGCTTGAGCAGCAGCTGGTGTCAGTGCGGAGTGTCCTTGAGGGTGACAGCTCCGTGGAGAGCACGTTTCTAGATGTGGTCACTCTGCAGCTTCAGAGTATGCAGGGAGAGAGGGAATGGGGGAGAAGCAGACAGTCCAAAAGGACCAGGCAGCTAGTACAGGAATACCCTGTGTGCTCTCCAACAAAAATTCAGTTTAGAATCCTGATGAAAATGATGGTTCATCTGGGGAATGCAGCCAGAGCCAAGTCCCTGGCACCAAGGTGGGGGGCAGCTATACAAGAGGGCGCAAGGAAGACTGGAAGAGTGATAGTGAGAGGAGATTCAAGAGTGAGGACAATCGATAGGTGTTTCTGCAGCTGCAGATGGGAATCCAGGATGGTGTGTTGTCTCCCTGGTGCCAGGGTCAAGGATGTCACTGAGTGGCTGCAGAGCACCCTGAGGGGAGAGTTGGAATAGGCAGCGGTCATGGTCCACATCAGTCCCAGTGACAGAGCGAGAAAAGGGATGTGCTTCTGCTGTCAGAATGTAGGGATCTTGGGAGGCAATTCGTAACAGGAACTCAAAAATAGGAATTTTTGGATTACTCCATTGACCAATGCAAGTGAGGATAGGAACACGAGGATAAGACAGGTGTATGTGGGGCTGGAAAGGTGGTCCAGGAGGGAGGGCTTTAGATTCTTGGGTCTTTGGGAATGACTTGGTGGGAGATGCGACCTCTGTAGGCTGGATGGGTTGCTCCTGAACAGAGCAGGAATTGAGCTCCTGTTGGGGTGATTTGCTGGTGCTGTTGGAGATGATTTAAATTAATATTGAACGGCCGTGGGAACCAGGAAGTAATATCAGGGAGGAACATCAAGGATCACAGAATCCTGGAAAAAATTATTAGCATTAGAGTAAGGAATAGTAACTTCTTAGACAGGGTCAGAGTGAGAGAAAGCCAGCAATAAATTCTAAATCTGGCTGACTGTGCATGTATAGGACTGCACGGAGTGTGGGAATAAGATTGGCGAGTTACAGACGCAGATTACCAAGTGGAAAACTGATGTTGTTGTTTTAACAGATGAGGTTGAAATGAGGTCAGGACTGGTTGTTAAATATTATTGGATACAAGGTGTTCAGGAAAGATAGGAAAGGGGGGAAAGGGTGAGAGGTGTGGGATTGATTAAGGAGATCGGTACAGAGCTGGAGAATGAAAATGTCTCAAAGGTGTCAAGGACAGAATCGCTTTGGTTCGGGATAAGGAACAAAAAGGTGCAATCAAGTTGTTATGTGCCGTCTGTCGGTCACTGACGAGTGGGAAGGATGTACGGGAACAAACCTGCAAGGAATTTACAGAGAGGTGCAAACATTAGGGTATTTCAATTGTCAGAATATCAACTGAGACAGTAACTGGATCTTGGGAATGAGGAGATCCAAGTGGATCAAGTGTCAGTGAGAGGACATTTAGGGAAGAATGAACATTGTATCATAAGGTTTAGGGGGACAGTGGAAAAAGACAATGGACAATCCAGCATAAAGTCATGATCATGGATCGTATCCCATGGATCACCTCCAAAGTTTCACTCTTAGAATTTTTCATATTTTATATTAAAGCAGAATGTGAATGAGTTACCAATCTAATATTTTGCCGCAGCATTTACAGTTGAAAAGGACATGGAAGTGAAGGCAATTTGGGAAATAAATGTTGATGCCTTGAGAAGAGTCCATACTACAGAAGAAGAGGTTCAGTAATCTGCTCTTTAAACTCATAAAGATAGATAAATACCCAGGACCTGATCAGCTCCATCCCAGTACTTTGTGGGAAGCTTGGGAAGAGACAGTGACGCCCCTTGTGGAGATGTTTGTATCATCAACAACCACGGGTGTTGGGCTGGAAGACTGGAGTGTGTGTAATGTTGAGCTGTTATTTAATAAGGTCTGCAAGGAATACCCTGGGAACTATAGACCGGTGAGTCTGATAGTGATAAGTTGTTGGAGGGGATTTTGACAGACAGGATCTAAATGCATTTGGAAAGACAAGGATTGATTAGGGATAGTCCACATAGCTTTGTCAGTGGGAAAATGTGTCTTACATATTTTTCTGAGGACATGACCAATAAGATAGCTGAGGGCAGAGGGGTAGACATTGTCTACATGGACTTTAGCAAGGCCTTTGACAATTTCCTGCATGGACATCTGTTTCGTAAGTTAGATCAAATGGGATCCAGGGAGAGCAGGTTAATTGATACAAAATTGGCTTAATGGTTGGAGACAGAGCGTGGTGGTAGAGCATTGTTGTTCGGACTGGAAGTCTGTGACAAACGAAAGGATTGCTTCCAGGTTCATCTTTGTTCGTCATTCATAGAAACAAATTGAACGAGAACATAGGAAGTATAGTTTGTGAGTTTGAAGATGACACCAAAATTGGCGGTTTCATGGTCAGTGAATAAGGCTATTTGAGAGGACATTTACATTATGTATTGAGATAATCGCGAGGTGTTGCATTTTGGTACAAAAACCAGGCCAGTGCTTACACAGTTAATTATGGGGCCATGGGGAGTGTTGTCAAACAGGGAGACCAAGGGGTGGAGGCACATCGAGGATTGAACCTGGTGTCACGTGTAGACAGGGTGGTGAAGAAAGCATTTGGTGCACTTGCCTTCACCGGGTATGGGAGTTGGGACATTATGTTACAGCTCCCCAAGATATTGGTCAGGCCACGTTTCCAATCACCCTGCTATTGGAAGGTTAGCATTCAAATGGAAACAGTGTAAAAAGGATGACAAAGATGTCACCGAGATTGGAGTGTTTGAGTTATAAGGACAGGCTGGTTAGGCGGGGCTACTTTCCTTGGAAGCTCAGAGGCTGCAGGGTGACATTTTAGAGATTTATAAAATCATAATGGGCATAGATAAGGTGTCTACATAAGGTCTTTTCCCCAGGATAGGTTAGTCCAAACCTAGCGGGTAGAGGTTTAAAGTGAAAGAGGAAAGATTCAAAAGGA
This sequence comes from Chiloscyllium punctatum, assembly GCF_047496795.1. Taxonomy (NCBI): domain Eukaryota; kingdom Metazoa; phylum Chordata; class Chondrichthyes; order Orectolobiformes; family Hemiscylliidae; genus Chiloscyllium; species Chiloscyllium punctatum. The sequence continues at coordinate 45,938 of NW_027310081.1, read as the reverse complement.
CCTGAGGTATCCGTATTTCAGGCAGAGAGTGGTATTGAATGAACTGCCAGAGGAAGTCGGAGAGGCGAGAATGATTAAAACATTTAAAAGACATTTGAACAGGTACATGGGAAGAGAAAAAAGGATAGGAAGTGAGCCAAATGCAGGCAAATTGGACTACAGGGAATAGAAAAGGTTTATATTTCACAAAGGATGTGAATATGTTGCAGATGTCGTGAAAGAAAATTCCCATGAAAGGTTCAGGGATGAGGAACGTCAGTTAAGAAAATATATTGGAGAAGTTCAGACTATCTTTCTTGGAGAAGAGAAGGCTGGGAGGAGATTTGTTTGAGAAATTCAACATCAGGAGAGGTTTGGAGAGATTAAATAAGGAGAAAATGTTCCCACTCATTAAAGGATCGAGAGCGAGAGCCACAGATCGAAAGTAATTGGTAGAAGAAGCAGAAGTGAGACAAGGAAAAACATTTTCAGCCAGTGAGTGGTTAAAGTATGGAATGCACTGCCTGAGAGTGTGGTGGAGGCAGCTTCAATTGAAACATTCCAAAGGGAATGAGACTGTTATTTGAAAAGGAACAATGTGCAGGGTGACAGGGAGAAGGCAGGAGAATGACACTCAGTGAATTGCTCATTCGGAGAGCCAGTACAGTCAGGAATGGCATAATGGCCCTCCTTGTGCACTGTAACAATTCTGTGATTGTGTGATTGAGCAGAGTTATAGCTGGGGGAGGTGGGAGCTCGGTGTCTCACTGTGCTGCTGCTGCTGCTGCTGCTGAGGTCAGTGAGATCAGAGACTGGGACAGGGAGCCAGAGCTCACATCAAACTCTGCCCGTGTCTGTCACACTGAGACTGACAGGAGGCTACTCACTGATTTCACTCCGTGCTGCAGGAATGGGACGACAGGCTGCAAATGGACAGAGCTCCTCCACACGGTGAGTAAAACTGACTGACTTATATCTTGCTGCTTAAAGAGGGCAATGGAACGAAAGAAATACAGCTGGACACCCTTTTAGACACAGTGCTCCTCAATCAACCATTTCATTCACTGCAGCTCCCCACTAACACCTTCAAAATTCAGTATTTGTTTAATATCAAGTTTTGTATAGAAAGGTTTTACTTACTCAGTCTGAGCTTGGTTCCTTTACCGAACATGTACCACAGTGAGAGCTCCCTGTGCAGAGGCTGTACAAAAACCTCTGCTCTCTGCTTCCCCCTGTCACTCTCACCCTCTCCCTATCTCTCTCTGTCTCTCACTTTCTCTCATCTTCGCTTTGTCATTCATGTTTGCTGTTTTTTCTCATTCTGTTTTATTTCTCTATCTCTTTCTCCCCCTCTCTCTCGCACAGACTCATACACTCTCTCTCTCTCTCTCTCTCTCTCTCTCTCTCTCTCTCTCTCTCTCTCTCTCTCTCTCTCTCTCTCTCTGTGGGTTGAGTCCAGCTGAATTCAGGAGGTTTTTCAACTTTTTATTTTGATGACAAATCTTGCAGTTGCTTTTCACATGTGACCATGGAGTGTAAGAGGGAAACTTGAGACCTTCAGTGAGCGGTGGACACCACAGGGTCTGGAGTGTGTAGTGGACAGTGACAACCCTGCATGGGGTAATTTCCTCAGTTCCATTTATCTATAACTGTGGACTTGTCAATATAGGTGGTGTGTGTGTGTGTTCTCTATTATATATTAAATATATACAATTGTGGGAGGTGTCAGTACAGGAGGTGGGACTGTGTGTCCATTATAATATATTATATCTAGCAGTGGGATGTATCAGTACAGGAAGTGGGACGATGTGTATTGAGGTTTTTGTATAGCTGTGTATCACTGTGCCAAGGCCAGCTCCTACTTTGCTGACAGTAATAATCAGCGACATCCTCATTCTGAACGTTGCTGATTGTCAGGGTGAAGTGTGTGCTGGATACTTGTGTCCCGGTGAATCTGCTGGAGAATCCTGTGAATCTACTTGTTGCACTGTAGATCAGGAGAGAGGGTTTCTGTCCTTCCCGCTGCTGGAACCATTCAACATCAGCACTGGCACGCTGACTGGATTTACAGGTGATGGTTGCAGTCTGGCCCAGTCCCACTGACAGCACCGGGGGAGACTGGGTCATGGTGATGTCCCCACTGATACCTGAGGGGTCAGAGAGAAACACAGTGAAGTCAGAACTGTCACAGAAAGAGAGATTGTTGGAAACACTGAGCATTTCTCTGGTTTCAGCAATTTTCCTTCAATCACAAGTCAGTGGAATTGGAGAGCAGCGAAAGATCCAAGGTGGAAGGAGAGAGATTTGTACCTGCGACCCAGAATGCCAGGGGCCATATCAACTGGATGTGTGAGATCATGGTGCGTGCTCCTGTCCCTGTGTCTAGTTCCTGATAAACTCTCCCTTCACTGGGCTCTGCTTTATAAAGCTGAAGCCTGTGTGAGTCTGACTGGGTGTTCCTCAGTATGTAAATGGCATCAGGCAGAGAGACATGTCAGTTCCTCACACTTCCTGTTTTTGTCTCTCTGTCTTATCCTTCCCTGGTTCCTCCCACCCTGTTCCCTTCTATCTCTTTTTCACCTTTCGCTTGAATATAATCCTGTTGTTTATTGAATTACTACCTCTTTTTCTTTTGATCTCCCTTTTCTTCTGTGTTGGTTTTTCTCTCTCTCTCTCTTATCATCCATTCCTCTCCATCACAACTTGTTTCCTCACTCGTCCCCTCAATCTCTCATTGCCTCACTCCATCTTCGTCTCTCTCCCTCCAGTCACTCTCTAACTTATCTCTACAGCAGGCGTTATTCCAGGACATTGGAACATCTAGTCCTGGGGCAGTAGTTAAATGCCTGGCCCTCTCTCACTCAATCTCACAACGTGCACTTCCTCCCTTTCTCTCTCTCTCTCTCTCTCTCTCTCTTTCTCTCTCTCTCTCTCTCTCTCTCTGTTTGTTTTCTATCTATCTCTCAATCAGAAGCTCAATGACATGAACAGCATTTATCGACTTGTACAAGTCATCAACGCTAATCACACCTTGGCATTGAGGGAGAGGATCAGCCAGGATCATAGTGAATCACAGAGCAGCCTTACAGGACCAAACCCAAACCCTAACCCTAACCCGAACACTAACCCGAACCCGCACCCTAACCAGAACATTACTCCTGCTCCCTGTTTCTATCTTTGTATGCCTGTGTTATCTTCAATCTCTGCCCCTGGGTAGTGATTCCTCCACTCATGGAAAAAATACCTTCCTGTCCACTCTATCTATGCCCCTCATAATCTTATAGCCCTTTATTAGGTCCCCTCTCAACCTTCACTTCTCCAAGGTAAACAACCCCAGCCTTTCCAATCCTTCCACATAGCTCAGACTCTCCTGGCTAGGCAGCAAGCTGGGAAATCTCTGCACCTCCTCCAGTACAGTCATATCCTTCTCATAATGTGGTGACCAGAACCTGTCTACCACTCTCTCTGTTTTACTAGATTCCCTTTACTCCTAGTCTCACACCTACTCTGCATCTTTCTCGCTCTTTCCTCTCCCTCAGTCACACTGTTTCACACTCTATCTCATTCTCTCTCTCTCTTTCTCACTCTCTCTATTGTTCAACCCCACCAACTCTACCTCCCTCTAACTCTCTCTCCTTCTCTACCTTTGCATATCTTACATTTCCTCAGACTCACTCTACCTCTCTCTCTCATTCACACCTTGTCCTTCTTTCTCTCTCTCTCTCTCTCTCTCTCTCTCTCCAACTGTTCCTCTCCTTCTCTCTCTGTCTTACTCTATTTCCCTCTCTCTTTCATTCCCACAACATCCCAGGTGGTAACAGTTAAATACAGGGTAAATCTCCCTCTGCTCTGTCCCACCAATAGATGTTAACCTTTGCCCCCAGAAGCATGTCTTCTTCTGGAGGAAGGTCCATTTTCCCACATTGACCAGGCTTTGGGATCTCTCAGGAAGACAGACATATTCTTGCCTAATGAAGGGCAGTTCATTGCTGTTGGCCTATTCTCACTGAGGACTGGTTTGGACACCAACCTCATTCCATGAAGGCCCAGCAGAGAGTGGAGACTTTCAGCCATCAGTGTGAGCTGGAGGGACAGGACAGGCTCTGACCCACTCACCCATCCTGTCCATTCACAACATGTTACAATCCCTTCTCATCTCCTTCCCCTTCCATGGTCAAGCTCCAGTTTTAATGTCAAGGGCAGAACCCCCCCTGGTCCTCACCTTCCACCCCGATGACCTTTGTATACATTGCATCATTCTCCACCTACAAATAGACTCCAGCAACAGGTATATATTTCCCTTCCCATCCCTATCCGCTTTCCATTAAGGCCATTCCCTCCGTGACTCCCTCGTCAGGTCCACACCCCCCCACCAATCCACCGTCCCCAGACGGCACTTCCCCTGCCATCACAGGAACGTGAGCCCACAACCCCTCCTTACCTCTGTCCAAAACTCCAAAGGAGCCTTCCACATCCATCAAAGTTTCGCCTTCACTTCCACACATGTCATTTACTGTACCCGTTGCTCCCAATGCAGTCTCTTCTACATTGAGGAGACAGGACTTCTACTAGCAGAGTGCTTCAGAGAACATTTCTGGGACACGCGCACCAACCAACCTCACCACACCCGGCCAAACACTTCAGCTCTGCCTCCCACTCTGCCAAGGACATGTCGGTCATGGGCCTCCTACATCACCGCTTCCGAGCCAGCCGACACCTGGAGGAAGAACGCTTCATCTTCCGCCTCAGGACCTTCCAACCCCACGGCATCAATGTGAATTTCACCAGGTTTCTCGTTTCCCCCTCCCCATCTTATCCCAGTTTCAACCTTTCAACTTGGCACTGTCCCATCTGTCCCTTCATGACCTGTCCCATCTGTCAATCTTCCTTCCCACCTATCCTCTCTACCCTCCTCTCTGACCCATCACCATTACCAGTACCTCCATCTACCGATCACACGGTCAGCTTCCTTCCCTCCAACTTTGGAATGAGGAGCAGGAGAAGATAATTCAGTCCTTCGAGCCCTGATCTTGACTGATCTTATCCTCATCTCCACTTTCCAGACTGCTCCCTATTGCCCCCTGTCCTGCTTTTCATCAGAAAGATATCTGTTTCTTCATTGAATCTGTTGATTGATTCTGCCTCCACTGCGGTCTGGGGGCAGTGACTTCCACAGATTCTCAACTCTCTGAGAGAAGGAGTTACAATAGAACAGAATCCATTCAGTATGGAAACAGGTCATTTGGCCCAATAAGTCCATAGCGGCCCTTCAAAGAGCATTTCACCCAGTCCCATCCCCTTACCCTTTCCCTGTGACCCTACATTTCCCATGACTAACGAACCTAACCTACACACCCCTGAACACAATGGGAAATTTAGCATAGACAATCCTCCCAGTATATACAGCCTTCGACTGTGAGAGCAGCACCCAGATAAAACCCGCACAGATAGGGGGCGATTCGACAAACTCTACAGCTGCCCAAGGGTGGGATCAAACCCAGCTCCATGAACTGTGAGCCAGTAGTGCTAACACTGCACCACCGTGCCATTGTAGTTTATCCTCATCGCAGTTTGAACTTGCCTCACCCACTCTCTTTCTATGACCTATTTTTCGCGACTGTCCCACAGGAGGGAACAACTGTTCCATGTCTGACTTATCAATCCCCTTTAGCATCTTATATACCTCTCTTAGATCCCCCCTCATGTGACTGAATTCCAGTGAGTAAAAGCTCAAGCTATTCTATCATTCCTCATAAGATAGCCCTTTCATCCCAGGAATCAGTCTGGTGAACATCCTCTGAACTGTATCCAGTGCCATCATATCCTTCATCAAGTAAGGAGACCAAAACTGGACAATGCTTCAGATGTGGTCTCACCAATACCTCACAGAATTGTAACAATATTTCTTTATTTCTGTAATCCAGTCCATTTATTATAAGTACCAAGATTCCAACTGCTGCAATAAATACCAACATTCCAATTCCATGGGACTCAATTGGAACCTCCAAAAGAGATCAGTAAATATGGGCCTCCTTCCATCTGGACTCTCCAACAGACGCCAATAAACCTAGACCTCATTCCCACTGGGCCATCCAACGGAGATCAGTAACCATGGGCCTCTATCCCATTGGAATGTCTAATGGACAGCAGTGAGCACAGGCCTCTTTCCCACTGGACCCTCCATATTGGAACTTCAAACCCCACATCCTCTCCATCACGAGGTCTTTTATTTCAATCTCCACAAGATTGATCATCTATGCACGACATCAGCCCCTTGGCTACAGAAACCTTTATTTCTGCTCATCCCACATCCCAACTCTCCCAGCATAGACTCATAGAATCAGAGCGATATACAACTCGGAAACAAACCCTTTGGTCCAACCCATCCATGCCGACCAGTTATCCCAACCTAATCTCGTCCCACCTGCCAGCACCTGGCCCATATCCCTCCAAACCCTTCCTATTCATATGCCCAACCAGATATCTTTTAAATGTTGTAATTGTACCAGCCTCCACCACTTCCTCTGGCAGCCCATTCCATACACATATCACCCGGTGCCTGAAAAAGTTGCCCCTCAATCCTCTTTTATATCTTTCCCCTCTCACCCTAAACGTATGCTCTCTAGTTCTGGACTCCCCTACCCCAGGGAACAGTTTTTGTCTATCTACCCTAACCATGTCCCTCATGATTTTGTAAACGCACAAAAGGTCATTCCTCAGCCTACACTTTTCCAAGAAAAACACTCCTAGCCTATTCAAACTCTCCCTATAGCTTAAATCCTCCAACCCAGGCAACACCGTTATAAATCTTTTCTGAAACTTTTCAAGTTTCACAACATCCTTCTGAAAGGAAGGAGACCAGAACTGCAGAGAATATTCCAAAATTGGTCTAAGCAATGTCCTGTTCAGCAATGATCTCCCAACTCCTGCACTCAATACTCTGACCAATAAAGGAAAGTATACCAAACGCCTTCTTCACTATCCTATCTACCTGCGATTCTACTCTCAAGGAGCTATAAACCTGCATTCCAAGGTCTCTTTGTTCAGCAAAACACCATTGGTCCTTACCATTAGGTGTATAAGTCCTGCTAAGATTTGCTTTCTTAAAATGCAGCATTCATGTAAATCAATCTCCATCTGCCACTCCTCAGCCCATTGGCTCATCTGATCAAGATCCCATTGTAATCTGAGGTAACCTTCTTCACTGTCCACTACACCTCCAATTTTGGTGTCATCTGCAAACGTACAAACTCTACCTCTTAAGAACACATCCAAATCTTTTCCATAAATGATGAAAAGCAGCAATGATCTTTGTGGCACTCCACTGGTCACAGGCCTCCAATCTGCAAAACAACCCTCCACCACCACCCTCCGTCTTCTACCTTTGAGCCATTTCTGTATCCAAATGGCCAGTTCTCCCTGTATTCGGTGAGATCTAACCTTGCTAACCTGTCTCCCATGGGGAATCTTGTTAAACGCCTTACTGAAGCACAGATAGATCATGCCTACCAATCTGCCATCATCAAACCTCTTTGTTATTTCTTCAAAAAACTCAATCAAGTTTGTGAGACTTGATTTCCCAGACAGAAAGCCATGTCGACTATCCCTAATCAGTCCTTGCCTTTCCAAATACAGGTACATCCAGTCCCTCAGAATTCCCTCCAACAACTTGCCCACCAAGACGTCAGGTTCACTGGTCTATAGTTCCCTGGCTTGTCCTTACCACCTTTCTTAAGGAGTGGCACGACATTACCCAACTTCCAGACTTCCAGCACCTCACCTGTGACTTTTGATGATACAAATATCTCAGCAAGAGGCTCAGCAATCACTTCCCTAGCATCCCACAGAGTGCTATGGGACACCTGATCAGATCCTGAGGATTTATCCATTTTTATGCGTTTCAAGACATCCAGCACTTCCTCCATTGATGTGTGGACATTTTTCAAGGCGTCACCATCTATTTCCCTCCATTCTATATCACCCATTTCCTTTTCCACAAAAAATGTGCTCAGTATCTCCCCCATCACCTGCAGCTCCAAACAAAGGCCACCGAGATGATCTTTGAGTGGCCCTAATCTCTCCCTAGTTACCCTTTTGTCCTTAATACATTTGTAATGTCCCTTTGGATCTTCCTCAACCTTTGCTCTGTAAATTCCAAAATGTCTGCAACAGACGATTCCCTTCCCTGTCTCACACCAAGGACGAGATGGTCCATCAATAATGATTAAAAAGGTTATGGAGAGTTGGGGTGGTCAGAATTGATCAAACAGATGATAGCTTCTGCAGTTGAATATCCTGCTTGCAGGCTCCAGCATTTTACACACAGAATGGGGAAATGTATATTGTAGGGCTCCTTGGAACTATCCCTCATCATCAAATGTCCCTCAGGAGGGGGGACAGAATGTTCAGGGCCCTGAGCTCCATTTCCCAGCCCAGGCAGTTTGTCTCCCAGTGAATGAATGAGATGCCAATTTGGAGCCCAGGTTAGGGACAGTCTCTGCTGTGGACCCAGGTCTACAAGAGGCAACTAGAGATCGAGTTAAAAAGGAAAGATTTGCTGGGTTATGGGGAGAGATGGGGGCAGTGGGAACAATTGGATCACTCACAGACACGATGGGCTGAATGGCCTCCCCCGGTGCTAGGGGGAGCAGATTTAGGACTGAATTGAGAAGGAACTTCTTCACCCAGAGGGTTGTGAATCAATAGAATTCCTCGCCCAGTGAAATGGTAGAGGTTTCCTCAGTAAATATTTTTAAAGCTAAGGCTGTTATTTTTTGAACAGTAAATGAATCAAGGATTTGGTGAAAAGGTGGGTAAGGGGGAGCTGCGGCCATGAAAAGATCAGCCATGATCTTACTGAATGGCAGAGCAGCCCGAGAGGCCAGAGAGCCTGCTCCCGCTCCTGGTTTTAATGTTCTTATGTGCTGTCAGATTCCAGGGAGTGTTGATGGTCCACAGTTTTCTCCCGTCTCAGTAACAAACATCCAGCTGCTCCGAGCTCCTTCTTTCACTTCCTCTGTTGGTGAAGTTTCAACCTTGCCATCTGACAGTCTTTGCAGTTATTTTTTACACTGGGGCTTTCTGCTGTGGACAGAATCTCTAATAGTACGTGTCCAATCAGTGACAATCACAGCAGCTAAGAGCAGTCAGGACTGAGGAGCCAGGCTCACTGGGAAACACATTGGGAAGATCAAAGCCATCCTCTTCAGCTCCCGGTACAAACTCCATCCCTCTCCCTGAGCACTGTCTGCTGCTCAACCAAACTCTTTGCAAAAACCGAATACCTCAACCGGCCTGGCTGCATCTGGGGAAAGAAATCAGAGTTACCCTTTCGGGTGGCGTGACCTTTCCTCAGAACAGTTCTGAAGAAGGTTCACTTGTCCCAAAAGGTTAACTGCTTTCTCTCCACAGATGGTGCCAGACCTGCTGAACCGTTCCAGCATTTTCAGTTTTTGTTCCCCATTTACAACAACCACAGCTTTTTCAGCTTTTATTTTGTATCAGATTCCTTCCAATCCTGGCATCATCATTGAGGCTGATCTGAGCCCGTCAAACCCTCCAAATCAAAGAGATCATTCACTGAAAATCTCAGCCGTTGCTTTGGGACTCCAAACATGATCATTCTAATGTTATCCTGGGCCACATCATCGCCACTGCCCTCTGTAAACGTCAGCTCACCCCAAACTCTGCTACCTATATCCGAACTCGCACCAAGTCCCATCCCCATACCCCACCATCCTCACTGAGCAACATTGGCTCACGGTCCAACAACACCTCGATTTTCAAATTCTCGTCCTTGTTCTGAAGTCCCTCCTTGTCCATCCACCCTCCCCATCTCTGTAACCTCCTCCTAGCTGCCTCACTCAGTGTGGTCAGCAATATTGGACAGATGACTCTCTGTTTCTTCATCCAAGTCATTGAGAAATATCGTGAAATGCTGAGGTCCCAGCACAGATCCCTGGGGATACCACTATTCACCTCTTGCTCATTGGAGGACATATATGTTATCCCGCCACTCTGTCTCCTTTTTCCAAATTAATTCCTGACCAAAGGCAAATGCTTTTCTCTAACTCAATATGTTTCCACGTTGATGAACAGTCTCTCAAACCGTGAAACTCGGAGCAGGGAGTAGGCCATTCAGCCCTTCGAGCCTGTTCCAATTTTCAATATGATCATGGCTGATCATCCAACTCAGTCGCATGTTCCTGCTTTCTCCCCGTAACCTTTGATCCCTTTCATCCGAAGAACTATGCATAGCTTTTTCTGGAAAACATTCATTGGCTTGGGTTCAACTGCTTTCAGTGACAGAAACTTCCACAGGCTTCCCACTCACTGAATGAAAAAACTTTCTCTCCATCTCAGCCCTAAATGGCCTTTCCCGTATCCTTAAATTGTATTCCTTGATTCTGGACTCCCCAGTCATCAGGAACATTTGTCCTGTTAGGATTTTAGAGTTTTCAATGTGACTCCCCTCAATCTTCTAACCTCCAGTGAATATGATCCTAACTGATCCAGTTTCTCATCCGATCTAAGTGCTGTTATCCCAGGAATCAGTCTGGTAAACCTTCACTGTCCTCCCTCCACAGCCAGAACATCCTTCCTCGGATAGGAAACCAAAACTGCACACAATACAATCATGAAATCACACAGTCCAGAAGAGACCCTTTGGCCCATTGAACCTGTACCAGCCAAACGACACTAAACCTGCATTCATCCAACTTTCAACTCAAGGGCCATAGCTTGAAATGATATGACATTTCAAGGGTTCATCTAAGTACCTTTTAAAGATTGTGAGATTTTCCACCTCAACTACCATCCCAGGCAATGCAAACCAGACCCCCACCACCCTCTGAGTGAAAACCTGATCTTCAAATGCCCTCTAAAGCTCCTATCTTTCACAGTGAAGGTGTGCCAACTCCGAGTTAGGGGAACAGCTGCTTTCTATTCATTCTGTCCATTCCAGTCATACCCCTTTACACATCTATCTGGTGCCCCTCCACCTTCTCTGCTTCAAAGAAACAACCCGAGCTTATCCAGCCTCTCTTCATCGATGAAATGCTTCATCCCAAGCAACATCCTGGTGAATATCCTCTGCACCCCCTCCAGTACAATCCCATCCTTCCGATCGCGTGGTGGTGACCAGAACTGCACATAGTACTCCAGCTGTGGCCTAACCAAAGTTCTGTACAGCTCCAACATCTATTCCCTTGTCTTTTCATCTATACCTGAAATGATAAAGGGAAGTGTCACATCTGACTTCATAAATACCTTCTTCACCTATTATATCTTCTCAAGTTCATCACCGCACATTTATCAGGGGTAAATTCCATCCGACTCTGATCTGCCCATCTGACCAATCCAGTTAGATCCTCCTGTAGCCTAAGACCTTCTTCCTCACTGTCAACAATCTGCCAAACCTCGTGTCATCGACAAACTCAGTCATCATCCACTCACTCCCACCCCTCACCTCTCACATTCTCATCTTCATTGTTTCAATACATCCTGAACAATAAGGAACCCAGCACTGATCCCTGTGGATCCCACTGCACACTGGGCCCAGTCACACAAACAACATTTTGCCTCCACCCACTGTCTCCTGTCACTGAATCAGCTTTGGTTTGAATATTCCAGGAGTGGACTCACTAAGACCCCATACAATTACACCAAAACCATCCTTGTTCCTGTCATTAAATCCTCTCACTATAAAGGTAACATATCATTTATCTTCTTCTCTGCCTGCTGCACTGCACACTGACTTTCAGTGACTGGTATACACAGGCACCCAGATCTTATTGCACCTCACCATTCCCAATCTTTCACCATTCAGATAACAATCTGCCTTCCAATTTTTGCTATTAAACTGGGTAACATCACATTTAACGTCATTGTATTTCATCTGCCATCACTTAACATCTCCAAATCACACTGAGCTATCTCTGGATCCTCCTCACAGCTCCCGCTCCCACCCAGCTTTGCGTCATCTGCAAACTTGGGAGATATTAATCTTAAGTTCCCTCATCTAAACCATGAACAAATATTGTGAATAGCTGGATCCAGGACTGTAGTACCCTTTCAGAAAAATTCCAGTTTATTTTTACTCTTTGTTTCCTGCCTGCTAACCAGTTCTCTATCCATGTCAGTCACTGTCCCCAGTCCCATGAAGCTTAATTTTGTATACTCTCTTCTGTGGGACTTATTAAAAACCTTGTAAAAGTTCCAAATATACCACAGCAATTGCCTCCTTCTTGTCAAATTCGCTCTTTTACGTACTCAAAAAATTCCAGTCAATTTGTTAAGCGCGATTTCCCTTTCCACAAACCATGCTGACTCTGTCTAATCCTGCCACTGTCTTCCAGTTGCGCAGTGAATAAATCTTTCATAATACACTTGAGTATTTTCAGGCTGATTTGTCTAAGATGTCCAGTTTCTCTCTCCCTCCCATTTTAAATTGATGTTACATTAGCAACTCTCCAGTCAGTGGGAATTATTCCAGAATGTATAGAATCTTGAACATCAATGTTTCCAAACATTTTGGGCATTTCCTGAAGTAATCTGAGGTGTAGATTATTAGATCCTTGGCTTTATCAGAATTCAATGCCAGAAACTTTCCAAAAACATTTCCCTAATAAAGCTAGTTTTCTTCAGTTCTGCTGTCAGTCTATACCCTGTCATCCCAAAATGTTGATAATGTATTTGAGTTTTCCATTGTATACAAAGATCCAGAATGCAGCACAGGCAGAAATTTCCTTTGCTCCTGTTGTCAGTGACACTTTTAACAAATCAATTTTGGATAAGAATGACACACTACCTACCCTATCAATGCAATCTCCTGTCCTGGGAATAGGGTACAAATCCATCTTTGTGACAACATTCACTTTCCTACTGTCTACACAGGATCGAATTGAAACATTTGGTTTCAGAACCAACACTACGAGAGAACTCCAATTACTCTTACAGTTCAATCAGGGTACCCTGTCTAGTTTATGATCAGTAATTTGCTGATTTTTAGATGGTTTGAATCAACCCTAGATCCCTGGTTCTGCCACTGGATTTATTTTAAAATATCAAATAAAGAAGGCAGTAGATGGGTGTTTCAGGGCAAAAGAATTTCTGCGTTTATTCAATACAAAAGGTAAGTTTAATACAGGAGCAAATGCAAATGTAATAATCAGTGAAATTAACAGTATCCATTATACAGAGAACAGTAATGAAATACACTACCAAATTAAACACTGGTTATACACTATTAGAAGCTAGAGTGGAAAAGTGTGGCACTGGAAAAGCACACCAGCATCTGATGGACAGGAGAATTGATGATTCAGGCATAATCTCTTCATCAGGAAGGATGGGGGAGTGGAAAGGGGGCTGAGCAATAAATAGGAGGGTGGGCGGGGGGTGGAGGATAGTAGCTGGGAAGGGGATAGATAGATGCAGGTTGGGGTGGAGGTGGTTGTGATAGTTCAGAAGGGATGGTGGAGCAGATAGGTGAGATGGATGATGGATAGATAGGAAAGTTCAAGAGGGTGGTGTCTAGTTGGAGGATTGGATATTGGTTGGGGGGTGGGTAGGAGATAATGAAACTTGTGAAAACAACATTGATGCCATGTGGTTGGGAGGTCCCAAGGTGGAAAATGAGGCATTCTTCCTCCAGACATGGTGGCTCAGTGGTTAACACTGCTGCCTCATAGCGCTAGGGACCCAGGTTCGATTCCAGCCTTGGGCGAATGTCTGTGTGGAGGTTGCACATTCTCCCCATGTGCGGATTTCCTCCGGGTGCTCCGGTTTCCTCCCACAGTCCAAAGATGTGCAGGTCATGTGAATAGGCCATTGTACATTGACCGCAGTGTTAGGTACATTAGTCAGAGGGAAAAGGGTCTGGGTGGGTTACTCTTCAGAGGGTCGGTGCGGACTGGTTGGGTCGAATGGCCTGTTTACAACTTCTAGGGAACCTAATCTCATCAAAATGTGTCGGTTAGCTGAACTGGCCATACGAACTTGCTCAGTGTTATGTGCATTATTCAGGGGTAAATACAGGGTAAGGGAATGAGTCTGGGTAGGTTATTCTTCGGAGGGTTGGTATGGACATGTTGGGACGATGGGCCTGTTTCCATACTCTAGGGAGTCTAATCTAATCCAATCAGACTTCGAATGGCTTGGAGTTGGCAGTGGAGGAGACCCAGGACTTGCATGCCCTTGGCAGAGAGGGAGGGGGATTTGAAGTGTCCGGCCACAGGGTGGTGGGGTTGTTTGGCGCATGTGTCCCAGAAATGTTCCGCAAGTCGTCCTTCCCAACATTCCTGATGAAGGGCTTCTGCCCAAAACATCGACTCTCTTGCTCCTCAGATGCTGTCTGACCTGCTGCGCTTTTCCAGCGCCTCACTTTCCGACTCTGATCTCCAGCATCTGCAGTCCTCACTTTCTACTATTCGAAGCAAAACAGTTTGAATCACACAAACTTTAATCAGACGCCCTACCCTTGGGGTCCCAATGCACTATCACCAGCCACCATCTACTCCCTGCGAGCTCAGAGGAAAACTTTGGGTTCTCAGGATTTTCAGCTCAGCACCAAGGAAAATACAGGTTTAAAATGTGTCCTGTTGGTGAGGTTCTGACTGTCGATTCTCTTGGCTCGGGACAGGTCTGTGAAAAAGTGAGGACTGCAGATGCTGGAGATCAGGGTTGAGAGTGTTTTGCTGGAAAGGCACAGCAGGTCAGGCAGCATCCGAGGAGCAGGAGAATCAACGTTTTGGGCATAAGCCCTTCATCAAGAATAAGATCTGGGCTGGGGGCTGAGAGATAAATGGAATGGGGGTAAGACTGTGGCGAAGGAATCGGGGAATGTGTTCGGAACAGGCCTGTCTCTGGAAGGTCTTGTTCAGATAGCGTTTGGTTGGTGTTCCTGCTCTCGGGTGTCCTTTGTTGCGATGATGCTCTTGGTTTGGTTCCTGGATACAGCATCTCTGTTCGGCCTCTTTGGTTCTTGGTTCTGAAGCTGCTTGTTGGGGCTTGCTGAAGCTGTTCCTGCAGAAACGTGTTGTTGAAAAGGCTCACCCTCACATTAGGGCTGTCTGTTACACAGACTGTGTGCTCCGTTATCTCCCCTCAGATCGGTGTTGGTCAATGTGTTTCTGGTGTTCCCTTTGGCGTCAGTTGTCTTCCTGACAGTTAAGAGTATGTGTGAATGTATATTGATTGATGTTGACTGCCCAATATCTCTGTGAATAAATATTGATTGTGTTGAATGTCCAGTATCTGTACAGGTTCCAAAATGTCTGTGTTAGTAGGCTGAGGTGGAAAAGTGAGGTTCAGTCTGGAGAATGAGGTCTGGTTGGTGTCTCTTTAAGGGTTGGGGTGTGAACTGGAATTTCAGGCAGAACAATGGTTCCAGGCAGCCATCTCCGCGTCTCTGTGTTTTCCCAGAGCTCAGCCCAGCTGCCTCTTTATTTTTAAAATGTTGTTAAAAATTTAGGGTTTTAGATGATTGGGATATTTGCTCAATTCCAACATGGGAGAACTCCAATTACTCTGACAAATCAATCAATTGATTCTCAAATAAACATTGAGCTTCCTTTGATACTTTGGCCAGTTTCTCTGGTTTTAACCAAAATGGGTTTTGTTTTATTGGGTCTGAAATACCTACCTCCACATCATGTTCAATTAATGTGGGACACACAAGTGTATCTTTTAAAGACCATGTATCAGTGCAGAATGTGGCCATTCAGCACATCAAGTCCACTCTACCATTCTATCATAGTTGATTTGTTTTTCAACCCCATTCTCCTGCCTTCTCTGTTACCCTTGATTGGTTTACCAAACAAGAACCTATCTATCTGTCTTGAATACACTCCACAGCACTCTGCAGCAATGATCAATCCACAGATTAACCACTCTCTGGATGAAAAATCTCCTCCTCATCTCACTTCCATAGGATGGCCCCTTCTGAGGCTGTGCCCTCAGGTCCCAGTCTCTCTGCCAAGTGGAAACATCTTCTCCATGTCTTCTCTATCCAAGTCTCTCAGTATACTGTATGTTTCACTGAGATTCCCCATCATCCTTCTAAACTCCATCGATACAGACCGAATACAGGCCTCAACCATTCCTCATACAAACTTCTTTGTATTCTCTGAGCAATCTCATTCTGTCCCCCTGTTGATCTTTCTCCAGATACAAAAATAGTGCCTGAATTCTGTAATATCTCTGAGTTTGTTCATTTCACAGAAGGAAGTTCACTTTGGGAATTGACCAATTCTCTTTGGCTCTCACACTTTTTCTCATCCCCTTTCTGCTACACTCAGTCCTGGACACACCTCTACACGACTGAATGGTTCCTCAAAAACTGGGAGAGGAATTAAGGATGCTGCTTTCATCATGTGTGGAGGTTTACCTACAACTTGACAAGTTTTTTAAAAAATGTATTCACTTTGTGGAATGTGAGCATCGCTGGCAGGCCAGCATTTATTGCTCATCCCTAGTTGCCCTTGAGAAGGCTTTTGGTCAGCTGCCTTCTTGAACTGCTGCAGTCCACCTGCTGTGGGTTGACCGACAATACCATTAGGGAGGGAATTCCAGGATCTGGAGCCAGCAACAGTGAAGGGACACAATACATTTCAAGTCAAGATGGCTTGGAGGGGAACTTGAAGGTGATGGTGTTCTCATATATCTGGTGCCCTTGTCCTTCTAGAGGGAAATGGTTGTGTTTGGAAGGTGCTGTCTGAGGATCTTTGGTGAATTTCTGCATTGCATCTTGTAGATAGTGCACACTGCTGCTGCTGAATGTCGGTGGTAAAGGGCATGGTTACATGTGGATGCAGTGCCTATCAAGCGGCTGCTTTGCCCTGAATGGTGTTCAGCTTCTTGAGTGTTGCTGGGGGCTTCACCCATCCAGGCAAGTGAGGAGTATTCCATCACATTCCTGACTCGTGCCTGGTAGATTGTGGCCAGGCTTTCAGGAGACAAGAGGTGAGGTACTTGCTGCAGTATTCTTAGTCTTTGACCTGCTTTTGTAGCCACTGTGTTTATTTGGTGAGTTTCAGAAGGCTATCAACTCCCAGGATGTTGATAGTGGGGGACACGTTGATGGTAACACCACTGAATGTCAAGGGACACTGGTTAGATTGTCTCTTATTAGTGACAGTCAGAGTCTAGCATTTATATGACATGAAAGTTACTTATCACTTGTCAGCCCAAGCCTGGATATTATCCAGATCTTATTGCATTTGAACATGGATTGCTCCAATCTCTGAGGAGTTGGAAATGGTGCTGAACATCGTGCAATCATCAGTGAACATCACCCCTTCTGACCTTGTGGAGGGAAGATCAATTATGAAACAGCTGAAGGTAATTGGGCGAAGGAGACTACCCTGAGGAGCTCCTCCAGAGATGTCTTGGAGCTGAGATGACTGACCTCTAACAACCATGACCATCTTCCTATGTGTCAGGTATGGCTCTAAATACCAAAGAGTTTTCCAATGATATCCAGTGATTCCAGTTTTTATTGGACCTCGAACCGTTTGTTGACATTATGTGGAGTGAATTGAACTGGCTGAAGACTTTTATCTGTAATGCTGGAGACCACTGGAGGAGGCCAAGATGGATCATCCACTTGGCACCTCTGGTTGAAGATTGCTGCGAAAGCTTCAGCTTTATCTTTTGCACTGCTGTGCTAGGCTCTTCCATCATTGAGGATGGGGATATTTGTGGAGACTCCTCCTCCTCCAGTGAGATGTTTAATCATCCAACACCACCCATGACAAAATGTTTCAGGACTGCAGAACTTAGACTTGATCCGTTGGTTGTGGAATTCTTTAATTCTGTCTATCATTTGCTGCTTCTGCTGTTTGGTATGCAAGGAGTCTTCTTTAGTGGCTTCACCAGATTAACACCCCATCTTAATGCATGCCTCGTGCTGATCCTGGCATGCCCTCCTGAATTTTCCATTGTTGATCCCCTGGTTTGATGGTAATGGTTGATTGGGGGATACGCCGGGCCATTACATTTCAGATTGTGCTGGAGCAGAATTCTGCTGCTGTTGATGGCCCACAGTGCCTCATGGATGCCCAGTCATGATTTGTGAGATCGGCTGTCAGTCTGCCCCAGTTAGCGTGGTGATAGTGTCACACAACATGATGGATGCTCTTCTCAGTGAAAGGCAGGAGTTGGCCTTCAAAAAGACTGTGCGACGCTCACTCTGACTGACACTGTATAGGACAGATGCATCTGCAGCTGGCAGATTGGTAAGGATGAGGTCAAGTATGACACATTGTTTAAAACTGCACAACATATTTAAACAAGTTTTGCTCAGTAAAACACTTGATTCTGGATGCCTGTGTTTTCCAAATCCCCATGCTCCTGTCATGGAAATCTGATGTACTCTCCACAATATCTCCTGATGATAGCTGGGTGGGACCACTAGCCAATGTCTAACTGACCATTCTTTATCTGGGAGTCTATGAGGGGGGGTCTTCACTTCCTCATCAGAATGAACTGACTGTGCTCATTTATTTCATTCAGGATCTGCTTTTTGGATCTGCTGTAATTAGGGACATCATACCAAACACTGCAGCTGGATTATCTTCACCCTTTCGGAAAGTTTCAGCGATCCTTTCGCTTGCTGTGGTGTCACATCAACCCTTATTGATGGATTTTGTTTAACCATGGCCCTGGTTACCTCACACAAAGGAGAGAGACCAGGAACCTGTTCCTGTCATTGTTCTGTTTCTTGGAGCTCCTTTGGGCATTCTGTAATTATCGGGGAAGCTACTGCCTTTAGTCCTTACACTCATTCCCCTGAAGGAAATCGACTCCCTCAACAGGGAATGTTTTCCCCACTCCGACAATCCCAGGCAACATCCTGGTGAATCTCCTCTACACCCTCTCCAGTCCAATCACAACCTTCTGACAGTGTCATGACCAGCACGATACACAGTATTTCATTTATGACCTAATCAATGCTCTATAAAGTAACAACGAGACTTCCTTGCTCCTATATTCTAAACCCTGGCTAGTGATGGTAAGCATCCCATATGCCTCCTTCACCATCCTGCCTAGCCGTGCTGATACCTTCCGGGATTGATGGACTTGTTCACCAAGGTCCCTTTGTTCCTCACTACTCCCAAGGCACATAAGAACATAAGAACTAGGAGCAGGAGTAGGCCTTCTGGCCCGTCAAGCCTGCTCTGCCATTCAATAAGATCATGGCTCATCTTTTCATGGACTCAGCTCCCCTTACCCATGATCTCACTGTATCTCTTAATTCCTTTACTGTTCAAAAAATGTCTTAGCTTTGAAAACGTTTACTGAAGTAGCATCGACTACTTCATTGGACAAGGAATTCCATTGATTTATTACCGTCTGGGTGAAGACGTTCCTTTTCAATTTGGTCCTAAAACTGCTCCCCCTAATTCTGAGGCTCTGCCCTCTTGTTTTAGTTTCACCTACCAGTGGAAACGTCTTATGTCTTATCTATTCTCTTCATAATTTTATATGTTTCTATAAGATCCCCCACCCCCTCATTCTTCTAAGTTGCAATGAATGTATCCCAGTCTACTCAGTTTCTCCTCTGACAGGTCCACCCTCTCAACCCCTGAATCAACCTAGTGAACCTTTTCTTCCCCCCCTTGTGTGCCAGTGCATCCTTTCTCAAGTAAGGAGACCAAAACTGCACGCAGTACTCCAGGTGTAGCCTCACCAGCATCCTGTACAGCTGCAACATTACCTCTCTGCTTTATAAACTCAATCCCTTTTGCAATGAAGGACAAAATTCCATTTGCCTTCCTAATTACTTGTTGTACCTGCAGATCAGCCCTCTGTGATCCATACACAAGGATACCCAAGGCATTTACCTTTCATTGTGTATATCCCTCCCTTTTTAGACCTCCCAAATTGGATCACCTCACACTTATCAGGATTAAATTCCATCTGCCATTGCTCTGCCCAATTTACCAGCTGATCAATATCAGACTGTAGCCTGAGACCCGGTAATCCAAGATGGCAGCAGAGTAGGACTCTTCAGACCAAGTTCACCTGCTCCATCTGTTTCCTTTTCTTGTTTTTCTTCCATCTATTTTTCTTTTCTTTTGTGTTTTTGTTTTGTCCTTCTTTCATCTTTTCTCTCCCAGCCACTGACTCGCAGCCTCAGACACCTGGTCTCCGACCAATGCAGACCCAGTGATACGGCCTCTCAGCTTTGTGTGGCAGTGTCCTGGCCTGGCAAGGAGACCTCCCAGCCCAGAAAGGCAGACTCTCGGTCTGACATGGTGGCCTCTCAGTTTAATGTGGTGGCCTCTGAGCCCAGCATGCTGGACTGTCAGCCCAGTGTGATGGACTGTCAGTCTAGCATGGCCATCTCTCAGTGGCTCAGTTGTCTCTCAGCCCACAGGGTGATCTTTTGCTGTATTTGGGGGTCTCTCAGCCCAGCACGGCCTCAGCATGAACTTCCGGTCTCAGGGTAACAACTCGCAGTATGATCCCATGGTCGCAAAATGTTTAGGAAAGACTAATGTTTGAACTTTCAGATTTGTTAATTTATTGCCTTCTTAAAACTAATCTGTAATGGGTATCTTTTAACTTTATTCTTTCTTTCTATCTTGTTCTTAATATTCTGTACCTAGGTCCTTGTACGTAAGATGGCACCTTGTGAGGCGACATTACATACTTTTCACGGCACTCCTATACTTTTGTACTTGAGTACTTGTGACAATAAAATAAAAATCAAATCAATATCAACAACACCACCAATTTATGTGGCATCTGAAATCTTTCTAATTATACAATCACAGTCAATTTGTTAATGTACATTACAAACAGAAAGGGTCCCAGCTCCAATCCCTGTCACACACCACTGGTCACAAGCTTCCACTCACAAAGACAACCATCCACCATCACTCTTTGCCTCATATTTGGCAGCCAATTTTAGATCAAATTTGCCAACTTCCCTTGGATCCCATTGGCTCTTACAATCTGGTCCAGCCTTCAATGTGGGGCCTTTGTTGACACAATCAATACTGGCATCCCTACCTCTCCAAGTATTGATTAATCCTGTACTTCAGGATTTTTTCTGATAATTTTCCTCACACTGACATCAGACTAACTGGCCTGGAATTGCCTGGCCTATCCCTGCTGCCGTCTTGAACAAAGGTACCACATTGACAATCCTCCAGTCTGGCACCTCACCTGTGGCCAGTGAACGAAAGGGCAATCAAACTTTAAAGGCAATGAAATGAAAAATACAGTTAAGTTAAACCGAAAGATGTGATAGAGAAATGGACCCCTTCTCCCTGTTATTTGAGTACTGGAAAGAAATAATGTTAGATTAGAAAGGATTTTAATTTGCCATGAGTTTTGAAATCTTTTGAATTTGTGTTTTCTGTCAGTATGTTTCATCTTCATTTCTTTTGTCTAAAGAGGTATTATTATTCCATCTAAATCATCGTGTGCTTATGCTCCACAGATGCTGCACACCAACTGCACTTCTTCAGCAGTTTCTGTTTGTGTTGCAGTCTGAGATCTGTGGGATGGGAATAGTTGGCTAGCATCATGACTGTCACTCTAATTAGAAATTGGCACTTCATATTTGATGAATCCAACAAACCCTTCCACTGTTTTCACATCTGTCAGTCACCACATCACTGCTACCGCTCCTACCTTTCCAGAATCCAGGCAAATCCTTTTACTCTCAGTCTGTGACTTATGTACTTAACTTGGGGCATCTTTAATTGCAAACTTTCTTGTTCAGCTTAATGACTCTTTCCTTCTTGTTCAGCTCCTGACAAGCTACACCCAGCAGGCCACTGGATGACGATTGTGGTCAGCAATGCTTTGTATCTAGATTAGCCCACTTTCTCCGCATATCCTTCTCACTCACACTCTCAACTGTTTACCACGGCATCGCGGCAGGTCACTGTGTTTGAGGAGAAATTGACTCGAAATTGAATCAACTGTTGATATTTCATGTGGATATTCAATTAAACAACAAGTATGTTTACATTGAAATTCATACTTTATAAATGTATAATAATTGGACAGACTAATGTCTTAAACTTTCCGGCTTTTGAGGGTTATAACTTTTGCCAGTTTGTCAAGAGTGCTAGTTCATAATGTGCAGATTGCAACAAAATTTGCTGCACATTTTTTATAACGGACTCCAGTATTTCTCCCACTGCTGATGTCAAGCTAACCGGTCTCTGCCTCCCTTCTTAAATAGTGGGGTTATGTTAGCCACCCTCCAATCCATAGGAACTGCTCCAGCATCCAGAATTCTGAAAGATGACCACAAGTGCATCTATTCTTTCTAGTGCCATTTATTTAAGCATTCTTGGGTGAGGAGCTCAGGCTGCCAAAGATATTTCATGGCTCCACTTTGTCCTCCTATTTTTTTAAGCACCTCCCCACACTTTCTCTCCTCCTGAAGGGCCTCCCTTGTTTTTGATGCTCTGTCACTGACAAATGTTTCCTTCTTTTCTTTTCCCAAACTATCCATATTCCTTGACATCCAGGATCCCAGGAGTTGCTGCCCTTGCCTTTCTTTCTGAGCTGACCCTGATTTCTCACTGTCTCACATTAAAAAGCTTCCCACTTTCCAAACGAAGACTGACCTGCAAGTAGCTGCTCCCAGTCTATATTTGCCAGATCCTGTCTCATGACATTGAAATTGGCCTTGCCTCACTTTAGACACTTACCTTTCTGCACTACCCTTATTCCTTTCCATAATAACTATGAAACTTATGGACTTATGTTCAATATCTGAAAAATGCTCACCCACTGACTCTTCAACTATTTGACTGGTTTCATTACCAAGGATTGAGTCCAGCACTGCCCATGTTTAGAAGGACTATCTACATACTGGCACCAAAGGCTCTCCGGGATGGACTTTAAACATTCCACCATTCACACAATGCCAGTTCATATTAGAGAAGTTGAAACTCCCTACTAACATAACCGTATTCCTCCCACACCTCTCTTTCATTTGCGAACATATCTACTCCTCTCTCTCCATCTGACTATTTGGAGTTCTGTAGTACAATCCCAGCAAAGTGATTTGTTCTTTTTGTATTTTTAGCTTCACCCAGATGGCCTGGTTTGAAATGCCTTCCAAGGAATGCTCCTTCAATCCAGCAGTGATGGTCTCCTTTATCAATAATGCAATGCACCCACCTCTCCTGCATTCTCTCTATCCCACCTGAGACTTCTCTAACCTGGAATGTTGAGCTGCCAGTCCTATCTTTGTTCAATCATGTCTCAGCATTTGCAGCAATATGATATTCCCACGTGCTGGTCAATGCTCTCAGTTCAACCACCTTACTCATCAAGCTCCTTACACTAAAATAGATACAGTTCAGATTTCTGGTCCTCCTGTGTTCCTGATCCTGTCCTCGTGGTTATCCAGTTCTTTTCTGTGTCGCCCTTATTCTCACAAGAAGGGAAACATCCAACATTTCCCCTGTCAAGCCCCTTAAGAATTCTATAAATTTCAATGAGATTCCCTCTCATTCTTCTAAATTCCAGGGATCAGATTCCAAACCTGTTTGACCTTTGCTCATAAGACAATCGCTCTATACCAGGAATCAGTCAAGGGAACTATCTCTGAACTACATCCAACGCAGCTCCTGTCCTTTATTCAATAAGGAGCCTGGTATTGGACACCATACTCCAGATGTGCTCTCACCAAGCTCCTAACTCTAATCCCTGTAAAGCTGCAGAAAAATGTCCCTGCTTTTAGATTGACAGATGTAGATGTAGGGGTAGGGGTAGATGTAGATGTAGGGGTATGGGTGGGTTACTCTTCGGCGGGGCCGTGTGGACTTGTTGGGCCGAAGGGCCTGTTTCCACACTGTAAGTAATCTAATCTAATCTAATCTAATCTAATCTAATCTAATCTAATCTAATCTAATCTAATCTAATTGCATTCCCTTTACAATGAGCACCAACACTCCATCTGCCTCCGGATTCACTTGCTGTAGCTGCGTACTAACTTTGTGATTCTTGTCCCCCACATTACACTCCAACTGCCCAATATTTCTCCAAAGCCCAGCTGTGTCTAATATTCAGCAGGATGGACCCTTTCACTGGGAAATAGTTGTTTGTGACTAGAATAATGACACATCTCTGAGAATCACATTGATAACTGGTTTATTGATGCTTTTATTTCCTACCCACCATATCACAGCCCTGAATAATCTTATACCCCTCAATGAGGTTCTTTCTCAACCTTCACTGCTCCATGCAAAACAACCTCAACCTTTCCAATCTTTCCTCATAACCGACTCGCTATTGCAGGCAGCATCCTGGTAAATCTCTGCACCCTCCCAAGTGCAATCACATCCTTCCCAGAATGTGGTGAACCTGTCCACCTCTCTCTCTCTATCTCACCTTTTGACTCACATCTGCCACTTCTTTCTCTCTACCTCTATCTCTCTCTCCCACTTTTAATCTCTTTCATATTCTCTCTCTCTCTCTCTCTTTCTCTCCCTCTCTCATAGCCACTCTCTCCAACCCACTCACGGTTCCTCACTCCATCAGTTAATCTCTTTTTCTCCATCTCTCTCTGTCTCCGTCACTCGCTCCATGACTCGCTTCAATTGAAAGCCTCCAAATGTTATCTGTCCCTCTCTATTCCTCCCTCTGTCTGTCTGCCTCCCTCTCTGCATCCCAATCTACAGTCTCACTCCCTCCCTCTCTGCCATTCTGTCACTATAAACATATTCATGTCTCTCTCTCTCTCTCTCAAACTCAACCTGACTCTCTCTCTCCCGATTCCCTTCACTCTTGGGATCACACCCATCCTGCCTCTTTTTCTCTCTCTATCCCTTTCAATCACATCTTGTTTCTCTCTCTCTGTCTCTCTCTCTGCCTCTCTCTCTCCATCAACCACACCATTTCTACCTCCCTCTACCTCTCTCGGTCCCCTCACATATCTCACACTGTCCCAATGCTTCTCCCTCTATCCCTCAATTGCACACACACTCTCCCTCTAACTCTCTCTCTCTGTCTCGCTTCTCTACCTTTCTCACAGGGTCCCAGGTGATGACAGTTGAATGCAGAATTAATCTCCCTCTGCTCTGCCCCAATAATGGATGTTAACCTTTGACCCCAGAAGCGTGTTCTTTTTCCTGGAGTAAGGCCCCATTTCCCACAGTGACCAAGATTTAGCCTCTCTTAGGAAGATGGACAGATTCTTGTCAAATGAAGGGCAGTTCTGTGCTGTTGGCCGATTCTGACTGGGGACTGGTTTGGACACAAAGCTCATTCCATGAAGGCCTAGCAGAGAGAGAGAGATCCTCACACCATCAGTGTGAGCTGGAGGGACGGGGCAGGACAGGTTCGGACCCAGTGACACTTCCTGTCCATTCACAACATGTTCCAATCCCTTCCCCTCTCCTTCCCATTCCATGATCAGTCACTGAGTCAAGGTGTTTCACTGGGATGATGTTCAGAGCATCACAGTTACAACAGAAGGGAACTAACCACACACCAACCATGGCATCCATGATGGAATGGACACTCCAACAAAGTCCAACAAACATGGAATTCAGTTCACGGGGCTGCCCAATGGAGAGACATGGACCCCCTTCCCACTGAAACTCACAATTGAGACCAGTAAACATGGGCCTCCTAATCACTGGACTTTCCAATGGAGATGAATGGATGGCTGAGTTTTTGAAGAAGTAAGCAAGAATGTAGACAAAGGTAGAGCAGTACACTCGATCTACATGGACTTTAGCAAGTCCTGAGACAAGGTTCCCCCCGCCATGGCAGACTGCCCAGTAAGATTATATCACATCGGATACAGGGAGAGCGAGCCAATTGGATATAAAATTGGCCTGAAGGTAGGAGGCAGAGGCTGGTGAGAGGGGGTTGTTCTTCAGACTGGAGGCTAGTGACCAGCTGTCTGCCACAAAAATTGATCCTGGATCCACTGTTGTTCATCATTTATATGAACAGTGTGGATGAGAAAATAGCAGGAATGGTCAGTAAGTTTGTGGCTGACATTAAAATTGTTGGCATCTTCAACAGGAAAGAAGGTTATCCAAGAGTGCAATGTCATCTTGATCAACTGGGCCAGTGGGTCAACAAATCCACATGGAGTTTAATTTCGACAAATGGAAGGAGGTACCTTTAGGTAAGACAAACTTGGGCAGGAATTACACAATTAATGGTAGAGCCATGGGGAGTTTTGTTGAACAGACAGACTGAGGGGCACAGGTACATAGTTCCTTGGAAGTGATATCACAGGTAGACAGGGTGGTGAAGAAGGTATTTGGCACGTTCACCTTCACTGGTCAAAGCAGGGAGTACAGGAGCTGGGACATCATGTGACAGCTGTACAAGGCATTGGGAAGACCACATTTGGACACTGTGCACATTTCTGCTCACCCTGCTATAGGAAGGAAGTTATTACACTGGTTTGGATAAAATAAAGATTAACAGGGATATTACCAAGATTGGAGGGTTTGAATTTTCAGGCGAGGATGGATCGGCCGAGATGTTCTTCCAGGGAATGCAGACGATTGAGGGGTGACCAGATAGAGGTTTATAGAATCATGAGGGTCATTGATAAGATGAATAGTCAAAGTCTTTTCCCCAGGGTAGGAGAGTCCAGTACTAGAAGGAATAGATTTAAATTGAGAGGGGAAAGAATTAGAAGGGACCTGAGAGGCAACCTTTTCACACAGAGGATGGTGTGTATGTGCAATGAGCTGCCAGAGGAAGTGGTAGACGTGAGTACAATTACTACATTTCCAGGAAATTTTTACAGGAACATGGATAGGAAGGATTTGGAGAGATTTGGGCCAAACACAGGCAAATGGGACAAGTTCAGGTTTGGAAACTTGGTCGACATGGATGATTAGAGCTGAAGGGCCTGATGCCATGCTGTAAACCTCCATAACTCTATGATGATGTCTACATGGTCCATCTTCCCATAGGACCAGTAAACGTGGAGCTCCTTCCCACTGGAACCTCCAATAGGCACCAATAAACATGGACCTCCTTCCCACTGGATGCTTCAGAAGAGACCAGTAAACATGGGCCTCCTTCCCTCGAGACTGTCCAGTACCTGAGCTGCAAACCCCACATCCTTTCCATCACGTAGGTCTCTTATTTCAGTCTTAATAACAGTGTCTGTCTCTGCACTACCTCAGCCCCTTGACCAGAGAAACGCTAATTCCTGTTTGTCCCGCCTTCTAACTATATGATTCCAATGCCCTCTCCCAGCTTCCTGAAGCCAAATTCCATAAACGCCAGCTTGTCTGATATGGCGTGGTCTCTTCCCTGTCTTTCCATGTGTTGTTCCAGAATGACCCCTGACCTCACTGCCAGCCAATTGCCTCCATGGCTTTTCTCCTCCCTCACTCTGTGCCCTGCTGCAGACTCACATTCCCTCCCTCCCCCTTCCATCTTCTCTCGCTGCTCTCCTGCCCATTGCTGCTTCCTCCATCCCACCATTGACAGTAGAGCCTTCAGACCCCTAAAGCATGCTCTCTGACCTCGTGCCCTTCATCCCTCCCCCTCTCAATTGTTGTGCTATTGAATATACTGGTGAGTGCCATTACCTTTGGTTCACTGTTCCCTTTGACATTGATTTGCTGATGTAGTCCAGTAAATCTCGTCTGGCCTGTTCCCTGAGTTGGTTCAAGAGCGTTTTCCTTGAGAAAACTATCTTCTGTAAACTGGGTTGTCTGTTTCTCCCAGTCTTTGTGTAAAGATGAGACTAAGTGTGTGTAAGCTCTTTCCAGCACAGACAGAGGTCATTGGGCCTCTCGTGACTGTTGGTCAAATGAGTCCAATGAGTCCCATTTCCCCAGCCCTTTCTGTCTCACCCTGCAATTGTTTCCTTTTCAGCTATTTCTCCAAATGCCCTTTTGAAAGTTGCTGTTGAATCCACTTCCACTCACCTTGCAGACAGTCACCATGAACTCGCTGGATAAAAATGTTCCTATCTTCTCTCTTGTCCTTCAGACCCTTTCTGAAATGTGTGCCCTCTGGTTACTGACCCTCCTGCCTGGAGAAACAATTTGTCCTGTATTTCCTGCATCCAAACTCTCTAATTGTGAACCCCCCATTGAGTGAGACCTATTTCCAGCACAGGGGGAGAACATTCAGCCTGTCAGGGAAATGCTGTCATTTCATGGAGCAATCCAGTCAGTCCCACCCCCTCCCCTACTCGACCCCCAGGGCCTTGCAGGTTTATTTCCATCAAGAGCCCATCCAATCTGTCATTGTAATCACTGAGTGTCTTCACCTGCCTCACCTGAATGGGCACTTATTTCCAAGTCATTACCAATTGCTGCTAAAAATAAAGTTCACCCTGACATCGCGTATCTCTTGCACAACAAAATGTAAGATAATCTCAATGTGAAGATGGGATTTTGACTCCACACGGACTGTGCGGTGGTCACTCGTACTGATACTGTCATGGACAGATACACCAGCAGCAGGCAGATTGGTGAGGATGATACTGAGTATGTTTTTCCCTCTAGTTCGTTCCCTCACCACCCACCCCAGGTCCAGTCTAGCAGCTGAATTAGGTGGAACTTGACCAGCTTGCTCAGTAGTGATGCTTCTGAGCAGCTCTTGATGGTGGACTTTGAAGTCCCTTACTCAGTGTGTATCATGCATCCTTCCCACCCTCAGTGCTCCCTCCAAGTGTTGTTCAACATGGAGGTGGACTGACTGCTCAGTTGAGGTTGCAGGGGAGGGCGGTGCTATGTGGTAATCAGCAGGAGGTTTCCTTCCCCATGTTTGACCTGCTGTCATGAGGTTTCCATAGTTAATGGTGAGGACTCCCAGGGCAACTCTCTTCTGACTGTACACAGCACTGTGTTGCCTTCCCTGCTTGGTCTGTTCAATCATTTAAAACTGAATGAGGGAACAATTCTGTGCAGGTTTCACAGCTTGGAGACAGAGCTGCTGCTGGATTCTGTTTCTCATCTCCAAGTGCAGGCGTGTGTGTTTGTGAGAGAGTGCCTAACACTTTTTCCATCACTGTGCTGTTTCTGCAAAATAAATCCCAGAACCAGCCTCCTGTGCTGTCAGATTCCAGGGAGTGCAGATGGTTCACAGTTTTCTCCTGTGTCAGTAACAAACATTCAGCTGCTCCGAGCTCCTTCTTTCACTTCCTGTATTGGTGAAGTTTCAACATTGCGATCTGACAAACTTTGCAGTTATTTTTTACACTGGGGCTTTTTGCTGTGGTCAGAATCTCTAATAATAAGTGTCCAATCAGTGACAATCACAGCAGCTTAGGGCAGTCAGGACTGAGGAGCCAGGCTCACTGTGAAACACATTGGTAAGGTCAAAGCCATCCTCTTCAGCTCCCAGCACAAACTCCATCCCTCTCCCTGAGCACTGTCTGCTGCTCAACCTTGGTCCCTTCTTTGAGGCTTACCTGAGCCCCATTTCCTCCACATCACAAAGATCAGCCACTGAAAATCCCAGTCATGTCTGTGGGAATCCAAACATGACCATTCCAATGTTGTACTCACACACATCACAGCCACTGCCCTCCGTAACCTTCAGCTCATCCCAAATTCTGCTGCCCATATCGAAACTTGCACCAAGTCCCATTCCCCCAACCCCCTGCACCTTGTGTCTTCATTGGCTCATGGACCAGCAATACCTCGATTTTCAAATTCTCATCGTTGTTAACAAATCCCTCCCTGTCCTCCAACCTCCCTATCTCTGTGACCTCCTCCAAGCTGCCTTACTCAGTGTGATCAACAATCTTCCTTCATTCAAGTCATTGAGGAATATAGTGAAATGTTGAGGTTCCAGCACATATCCCTGGGGACACCACTATTCACTGCTTGTTCATTGGAGTACACACATATTATCCCTCCTCTCTGTCTCCGATATCCAAACTAATTCCTATCCAAAGACAAATGCTTTTCTCTAACTGGCTTGATGGTAGGAAGCAGAGGGTCATAGTGGAAGGATGCTTGTCAGACTGGAGGCCAGTGACTTGTGGAGTACCTCAGGATTCAATGCTGGGCCTACGACTGTTTGTTATCTCTGTCAATTATTTGGATGAGAATCTGCAAGGCATGATTAGTAAGTTTGCAGATGACATTAAAAGAGGTGGTATAATAGAGATATTGCAGCAGGACATTGATCAGCAGGAGAAATGGGACAAGAAATGACAAATTGAGTTTACTGTAGATAAATGTGAGGTCTTGCATTTTAGCAAGTTAAATCAAGGTAGGAGTTTCATGGTGAATGGTAGGACCTTAAGGACTGTCATGGAACAGAGGGATCTTGGAGTTCAAGTGCGTGGTTCTCTGAAAGTTCAGTCACAGTTAGACAGGGCAGTGAAGAAGGCTTTTGGCCCACTGGCCTTCATCAGTCAGGGCACTGGGGACAGATGTTGGGAAGTTATGTTGCAGTTGTACAGGATATTGGTGAGGTCGCACTTGAAGTATTGTGTTCAGTTTTGGTCACCTTGTGATAGAAAGAATATTATTAAAGCAGAACGAGTACAGAAGAAATTTACAAGGATGTTGCCTAGACTCAACGATATGAGTTATAGAGAGAGGTTTATCAAGCTGGGGCTTTTTGCTTAGATTGAAGGGACTGAGAGAGGGATCTTTTTGTGAAATGTAAAAGGCCATGAGACATAGATAGGATGAATGCACTCAGTCTTTTTCTCAGGGTTGGGGGATCAAGAACTAGAGGCCATCAGTTTAATGTTTGAGTGGAAAGAATAAAAGGGAACCTGAGGGGCAACATTTTTACACGGAGGGTGGGACAAGTATAGAATGAGCTGCCAGTGGAAGTGATTGAGGTGAGTATATTAACACATTTAAAAGGTATTTAGACACATACATAAATAGAAAAATCTTTGAAGGATGAAATCTATGAGCCAAGGGCAGTGAAATGGGGTTAGCACAGATGGATATTTTGGTCAGCCTGGACCAGTTCGGGCCTAAGGGCCTGTCTCTATGTAGTACTACTCGATGATTCTTGTTGAAAATCACACAACACCAGGTTATACTCCAATAGGTGTAATTCGAAGCACTAGCTTTTGGAGCACTGCTCCTTCATCTGGTGGTTGTGGAGTATAAGGTTATAAGAAACAGAATTTATAGCAAAAGCTTACAGTGTGATTTAGCTGAAGTTATAAATTGAAAAAGACTTGGATTCTTTGTTAAGCCTCTCATCTGTTTGAATGACCATGTTGGTTTCAGTTCTTTCATATGTAAATCGCAAAACTTTTCTAAAAGTTACATTCTCAAGTGAACTTTAACAATTGGTGTCATGTTGGCCCAGATAATTTATTGAAGATGTGAGTTGCCGGTGTGGGAATGTCTGTGCCACAATGTTCAGACTGATTCTAATCTAAAAAAAATGGATTTACAGAACTTTACATGAATTCATGCAGTTTTTGAGCAAAGTAAAATAATTATTTTATATATATGTGTGTGTGTGTGTGTGTGTGTGTGTGTGTCTGGATATGCGTGTGTGTGTGTGTGTGTGTGTAAGTAGGAGTGTCTGTGTGTGTGCGTCTGTGTGTATGTGTTGGTGTGTCTCTGTGTAGGAGTGTCTGTGTGTGTGTGTGTAGGACTGTCTTGTGTGTGCGCCTGTCTGTGTGTGTGTGCACACATCTGTGTGTGTTTGTGTGTGTGTGCGTGTAGGAGTCTGTGTGTGTGCGTATATGGTGCAATGGGGTCACCTGTAGTGTGACATGCATCTGTGACTCTATAATTCCATATGTTTCCATATTTATGAACAGTCTCTCAAACATAGAAACAAAGTAACTAGGAGCAGGAGGAGGCCATTCAGCCCTACAAGTTGGCTCTGCCATTCAATATGACCATGGCTGATCATCCAACTTAGTCCCTGTTCCCATTTTCAACTCCTAAGCTTTAATCTGAAGAACTATACCGATCTCCTTTTTGAAAATATTTACTATTTTGGGCTCAACCGCTTTCCGTGACAGAATATTCCACCAGCTTCCCACTCTCTGGCTAAAGAAATGTCTCCTCATCTCAGTCCGAAATGGCCTGGTTCTGGATTCCCCAGTCATCAGGAACATCCTTCCTGTGTTTTTTTCTGATCTTGTCCTGAGTTAATTTTCAAGGTTTCAATGTGATTCATCTAAAACTTCTAACCTCCCATGAATATAATCCTAACTGATCCAGATTCTCATCAGATCTAAGTGCTGTCATCCCAGGAATCAGTCTGGTAAACCTTCACTGTCCTCCCTCCACAGCCAGAACATCCTTCCTCTGATAAGGAGACCACAACTGCACTTAATACAATCATAAAATCACACAGTACAGAAGAGGCCTTTCAGCCCATTAACTGTGTACCAGCCAAACTACACTAAACCTACACCAGTCCCACTTTCCAACATGAGGACCATAGCTCGAATTTTGTGACATTTCAACTGCTCACCCAAGTACTTTTTAATGTTTGTGAGGTTTCCCACATCAACTACCCTCACAGGCTGTACATTCCAGACTCCCACCAACATCTGGGTGAAAAACATTTTCCTCTAAACAACTTGAAACCTCCTATCTTTCATATTGAATGTGAGCCAACTTGTTAGTGACCCTCCCATGAAGGAGAACAGCTGCTTTCTATCCACCCTGTCCATTCCCCTCATAACCTTATACACCTCGATCAGGTCCCTCCTCCACCTTCTCTGCTCTGAAGAAAACAACCCGAGCTGATCCAATTTCTCTTCATCACTGAGAGGTTCCATCCCACACAATATCCTGGTGATTCCCCTCTGCACCCTTCCAGTGCAATCACATCCTTCCTACAGTGTGGTGACCTGAACTGCACACAGTACTCCAGCTGTGGCCTAACCAATGTTCTGCTTAACTGCTTTTATAACCAATACCTGAAATGACAAAGGCAAGTCTACCGTATGCCTCCATAACTGCTTTGTTAACCTGTCTTGCCACATTCAGGGATCAGAAAACAAGCGCGCAAGAAGACTCTGTTCTTCTGAGCTTCCTCAGTACAAAGAACAAAGAAAATTACAGCACAGGGACAGGCCCTTCGGCCCTCTAAACCTGTACCAATCCAGTTTCTCTGTCTAAACCTGGTGTCTATTTTCCAAGGATCTGTATCCCTTTGCTCACTGCCCATTCATGTACCAGTCTAGATACATCTTTAATGAAGCTATCATGCCTGCCTATTTACCTCCGCTGGCAACATGTTCCAGGCCCCCACTATCCTCTGCATAAAGAACATTCCACGCATAGCACCCTTAAACTTTTCCCCTGTCACCTTGAACTCATGAACCCTAGTAATTATGTCCTCCACTCTGGGAAAGAGCTTCTTGCTATCCACCCTGTTTACACCTCTCATGATTTGGTAGACCTCAAGCAGGGTCTCTCTCAACCTTCGGATTTCTAATGAAAATAACCCTGATCTACTCAACCTCTCTCTTCATAGCTAGCGCCGTCGCTACCAGGCAATCCTGGTGAACCTCCTCTGCACCCTCTCCAAAGCATCCACATCCTTCTGGTAATGTGGTGACCAGAACTGTACGCAGTATTCCAAATGTGGCCAAACCAAAATCCAATACAATTTTAACATGACCTGCCAACTCTTGTACTCAGTGCCCCGTCATGCCATGTGTCTTCTTGACCATGTTATGGACCAATGTTGCCACCTTCAGGGTACAATGGACCTGAACATCCAAAACTCTCTGAATATCAATTTACCCCAGGGCTTTGCATTCACCGTATAGTTCACTCTAGACTTGGATCTTCTAAAATGCACCACCTCACATTTGCCTGGAGTGAAATCCAACTGTCTTTTCTCTGCCCAACTCTCCAATCTATCTATGTTCTGTTGCATTCACTTACAGTCCCCTTTGCTATCTGCTCCTCCACCAATTTGCAGACTTGCTAATCAGACCACCTACACATTCCTCCAGATCATTTGTGTAAATCACAAACTAGAGCAGTCCCAGCATGGATCCCTGTGAAACACCACTGGTCACAGATCTCCATCTTGAGAAACTCCATTCCACTACTACTCTCTGTCTCCTGCTGCCCTGCCTGTTCTCTATCCATCTAACTAGTACACCCTGGATCTCATGTTTTCTCCATTAGGCTACCATGGGGAACATGGATCAAACATCTTCCTGAAGTCAATATATATGACATCCACAGCCTTTCCCTCATTAATTAACTTTGTCACTTGTTCAAAGAATTCTATTTAGTTAGTAAGACATGAAATTCCCTGCACAAATTCATGCTTCATATCACTGATAAGCCTACTTTCTTCCAAATGTAAATCTTCCTCAGTATATTCTCCAGTAGCTTCCCTACCACTGACGTCAGGCTCACTGGTCTATAATTAGCTGGATTATCCTTGCTACCCTTCTTAATCAAGGAGACAACATTAGAAATTCTCCAGTCTTCTGGGCCCTCACTTATGTTCAAAGATGCTCCAAACATACCTGTTAAGGCCCCAGCTATTTCCTCAGCAAGTTGGGCTAGATCCCATCCGGACCTGGCGACTTGTCCAACCTAATGCCAGTTAGAATATCCAACACTTGTTCCCTCCTTAAACTGACTTGATGGAGAGTAATCAAACATCTGTCCCTCACCTCAACATCTGTCATTTCCTTCTGCTTGGTGAATATCGAGACAAAGTACTCTTTTACAATCTTCACCCATTTTCTCTGACTGCACACAGAGTTTTCCTCCTTTGTTCTTGAGTGGACCAACACTTTCGCTACTCATCTTTCTCCTTATGTACGCATAAAAGGCTTTGGGGTCTTCCTTAACCCTGTTTGCTAATGTTCTCTCATGATTGCTTTTAGTTCTTTTAATTCCTCGTTTCAGATTGGTCCTACTTTCCCGATATTCTTCCAAAGCTTTGGCTGTTTTCAGCCACCTAGTCCTTATGTATTCTTCCTTTTTCCTCTGAGCCAGTCTCACAATTTCATCTTTTATCAAGGGTTCCCTAACCTTGCCATTTCTATCCTTCACTTTCACAGGGACATGTCTGTCCTGCACTCTAATCAACCACTTTTTAAAAACCTCCTACGTATCAAATGTGGATTTACCTTCGAACATCTGCTCCCAATCTACATTCCCCAACTCCTGCTGAATTTTGCTATAGTTGGCCTTTCCCCAGTTGAGCCCTCATCCTTTAGGACCACTCTCGTCTTTATCCATGAGTATTCTCATAATTAATGGAATTGTGATCACTGTTCCCAAAGTCATCCCTGACTGAGTTTTCAACCACCTGGACGTGCTCATTCCCCAAAACCAGGTCCAGTAGGACCCTTTCCTGAGTTGTACTATTTACGTACTGCTCTATTAAACCTGCCTGGGTGGTCCTTACAAATTCTGCTCCATCTAAACCTCTAACTCTAAGTGAATCCCAGTCAATGGTGGGAAAATTAAAATCCCATCACCACCACCGTGTTGCTCCTACATCTTTCCATAATCTGTTTCCATATTTGTACCTCGATCTCACGCTCACTGTTGGGAGGCCTGTAGTACAGCCCCAACATTGTTACTGTACCCTACCTATTTCTATGGTCTGCCCATATTGCCTCACTGCTCGAGTCCTCCTTAGCGCCCTCCTTCAGCATAGTTGTGATATCCTCTCTGATTAGTAATGTAACTCCTCCATCCCTTTTATGTTCCTCTCTATTCCACCTGAAACATCTGTATCCTAGGATATTTAGTTGCTGATCTTGTCTTTCCCTCAACCAAGTCTCCATAATAGCAATGACATCATACTCCCAGGTACTAATCCAAGCACTAAATTCCTCTGCCTTAACTAATACTTTTCTCGAGTTAAAACAAATGCACCTCAGACCACTTGTCCCTTTACGTTCATCATTTGCTCCCTGCCTACTCTTGCAGTTAATCACACTGACTTCATTATCTAGTTCCTTTAGTTACAGACTCCTTATTGTCCACTATCCTCCTCATTTGGTTCCCATTCCCCATCCACATTAATTCAAACCCTCCCCAAAAGTACCCCCTTGGACATTGGTTCCAAGGTGTAGACCATCCGATTTGTAATAGTCCCACTTCCCCATCATTGGTTCCAATGTCCCAAAACTCTGAAACCCTCCCTACCGCATCACCTCTCAAGCCATTCATTCATTCTGTCTCTTCTTTCATTTCTGCTCTGACCAGACCGTGGCACTGGTCCCAACCCTGAGATTACTACCACTGAGGTCCAACTTTTTAACTTGACTCTAAATTCCCTAAATTCTGCTTGTGGAACCTCATCCCATTTATTACCAAATCATTGGTGCCTATATGCACCATGGCAACTGGCTGTTCACCCTCCCCCTTCAGAATGTCCTGCAGCCGATCTGAGACGTCCTGATCCAATTAGCAGGGAGGCAACATACCATTTGGGAGTCTCGTTTTTCAACCACAGGACCACCTATCTACTCCCATTACAATTAAATCCTATTTGACTATAGCCCTTCCACTCTTTTCCTGCCCTTCTGTACAGCAGAGCCAGCCATGGTGTCATGAACCTGGCTCCTACTGCCTTCCCCTGGTGAGCCATCTCCCACAACGGTATCCAGAACGGTAGACCTGTTTTGGGAGGACATGACTGCAAGGGACACCTGCACTACCTTCTTGCTCTTTCTCTGCTTTTTGGTCACCCATTCCCTTTCTCCCTCAGCAATCCTAATCTGTGGTGTGTCCAATTTGCTAAACGTGCTATCCACAACCTGTTCAGTATCGTGGATGCTCCAAAGTGAGTCCATCCACAGCTCCAGAGCCATCATGTGGTATAAGAGGAGCTGCAGCTGGTCACACTTCCTGCATGTGAAGGAGTCAGGGACATCAGCCGTGTTCTTGAGCTCCCACATTGAGCAAGAGGAGCATAGCACAGGTCTGCGATCTCCTACCATTTTTACTCTTAAGCATAACCTAGTCCAGCTAGTCCTGCTATTTACTGAGTCCCTTGTCTTGTTCCTTTTTCCAAAGTGCAAGACCTCACATTTATCAGGGTTAAATTCCATCTGCCTCTGATCTGTCTGTCTGACCAGTCCGGTTGCATCCTCCTGCAACCTCCTTCCTTCACTGAGCCAATCTTCATGTTAACTTCAAACTTACTTATCACCCCACGTCACATTATCATCTACATTGTTTCAATAGATCACAACTGAAAAGAAACCCAGTAGTGATCCCTGTGGTAACCCACTGCACACTGGACGATAGTTACACAAACAGCTTTCTGCCTCACCCCCTGGCTCCTGTCACTGAGCCAATTTGGAATTGAATACTCCAGGTGTGGTCTCACCAGGGCTCTGTACAATTGCAGCAAGACATTCCTGCTCCTGTTCTAGAATCCTTTCACTCTGAAGGCCAACATCCCATTTACCGTCTACACCGCCTGCTGCTCCTGCACACTGACTTTCAGCGGACTATGTACAAGGACACCCAGGTCTCAATCCGCCTTGCAGTTTTTGCTGTTAAATTGGGTAACCTCACATTTCTCCACATCATATTTCATCTGCGACTCACTCAACTTCTCCATATCACACGGAGGCATCTCTGCCTTCTCCTTACAGCTCACCCTTCCACCAGATTTGTGCCATTTACATACTTGGAGATATCACCCTTAAGTTGCCTCGCAAAGACTGTTCCGAGTGTATTTGTGAATAGCTAGGATCTTAGCCTATGATACCCCATTAGTACCTATCTGTCATTCTGAAAAGGGCCCATTTATTTTGACTCTTTGTTTCCTGTCTGGTGACCAGTTCTCTCTCCATGTCATTATGCTACTCCCATCACATGAGCCTTAATTTTACACACTAATGTCTTACCTTGGACTTATCAAAAGCCTTTCGAAAGTCCAGATAAACCATATCCACAGGCTCCCCCTTATCAAATCCACTCGCTACATCCTCGAACAATTGCAGTCGATTTGTTAATCATGATTTCCCTTTCGACAATCCATGCTGACTCTATCCAATTCTGTCACAGCTTTCAAAGTGCTGAACAATAAAATATTTTATAATGAAGGTTGAGCATTTTTTCCATGTCTGGTTAATTGGTCTAAAGTTCCCAATTCTCTCTCTCTCTTTTCCAGTAGACATATTCAATTAGCTGCACTACACTCTGTAGGACCTATTCCACAGTCGACAAACAGACAACCATCAATGTTTCCAATATTTTATAACCACTTCCTGAATTACTCTGGAAAATAGATTATTTGTCCCAGCTGATTTAACAAACTTCAATTTTCCCAGAACCATTTCCCTCCAAAAGCTGATTTCCTTCAGTACCTTGCTCTGACAAAACTTTGCATTCACCAATATTTTTGACGTATGTTGGAAAATTAATTTGTGCAGAAAAATAGGTTTATGACTGGTCCGTCATCTCTTTGTTTCAATTATAACATTATAACACTTGTGTGGAACTTCCTCAAATGTCATCTGGAAGTCCATGTGAACAACACCCATTGACATTCTCTTATCTCACTCATTAGTGACTTCTTTAGAAATGTAACCAGGTTAATTAAAGATGTCTGACCCTTTTTAAATCCATGTTGATTCTCTCTGATCAGTTCATATTTATCAAACGTTCTGTATCCAAAACCACATACAATCACTTCCTAACAACAGACATTCATTGGAGATGTTCATTATGAATGAGATTAGGAAACAGCTAGCACTGACACGAGGGGCTGAACAACCTCCTCCTGTACTGGAGCCTTCTCTGTCTTCTTGACTGAAACATTCCGATAGGAACAGGAGCTGGCCTGCAGCTTCAACAATGAATTCAATGTGGACGGATGGGGTGTCATTATTTGGGAATACACAGTTTACATTGTGTCCAGGAGCATCTCGAAAAGATGTCTTTCTCTTTCTCCCTTTTCAGCTCCAGGGCTGTCATGAAGGAGCTGTAAGAATCTTTGGTGAAGAAGTTTCTGGATGGTGATGGCTGTGTGAAGGGTTTTAACAGTGACTGATGATTGCAGCTCCTTGTTCAGTCTGCTCCTCCCTCACCACTGATTCAGCCATGTAACCTCATGTCACAATGAGTGACATTGCAATCAATATCATAGCGTCAGTGCCAGCAAACAACAGCATCACAGTCTGACCCACTGGGACAGGCATCATTGTCTGACATCAAAGAATGGATCCTGAATCCCCTTCTGAATCTCCATGTTCATAAACCCTACAGCATCGAAAATATACGCAGCCCCTTTGATTAAACACTAACTCCCGGAGAACACCTTCAGAGTTAGAATTCAGCAGCAAGACTGAGAGAGAGGGAGAGGGAGAGATGGGGTGAGGCAAAGACAAAGAGAGGGAATGGGAGAGAGTGACATAAAGAGAGAGAAGGAGGGAGGGGGGAGAGAGAGGGAGGGAGGGAGAGAGAGAGGGGAAGAGAGAGAGAGAGAGAGACTGAGAGAGTGACTGAGAGGGAGTCAGTGACTGGCAGCCAGTGATTGGCCATGTCTGAGGGAAGGAGTCTTATTCCAATTATGTCAGACCTTGTTGAGGCCACACCTGCAACACTGGGTCCAGTTTCGATTTCCTTCCCTCTGGAAGGATATACTCACCCAGACTCTACCTGGAAGGAATGCAGCAAGGATTCGTGAGACTGGTTTCTGACATTGGGGGATTCTCCGATGAGGCCAGACGGAGTCGACTGGGAGATTATTCCCTGGAGTTTAATGGAGCAGGCTGGAGGGGCTGAATGGCCTCCTGCTCTTCCTATTCCTTTTGTTCTGTTGATAATGTCATTGTGTGTTGATGAGAAATGGGGTTCCTCTTTTGAAACTGCTCCTGATTTAATGATGGAGCTGGAAGCCAGGAGAAGCTGCAGATGCTTCAGTTTCTAACCTGAAATTGCCCACTCGGCCTCTTGGACACCATGAGCTGGTTTATTGTGCCCAGCACCGACATCCCCCTCCCTCCCTCCCTCCATGACAAAGCCCTGTCTGATTGGATTCTCATTGTTACATTTTCCCAATTCTGAAGGAAATCCAGTCCCTCTTATCCAGCATTCCAGCACATTCCCAAAACTGAGATCTGGATCTGGAGTGGACCTGATCCTCTCAAATATCGATTCCAACTGGATCCCTTGCTGCAGGGAAAGGATCAGCTAGGGCCGTATTCTTCAGCCATGGAGAATAATGACGGGATATTTGGAGTGTGAGTTTGATGATGGAAATGTGAAACATTGCAGCAAACACCTTCCAGATGGTTTGTACAGACAGCAAAGCCCAAACCACAGCATTGTGTCAATCAACACAGAACTAATAAAAGCTTCAATAAAAATGGTTATTAATGTGATTCTCAGAGATGTGTCATTATTCTAGTCACAAATGACTATTTCCCAGTGACGAGGTCCATGGGCTTTGGAGAAAAATTGGGCAGATGGAGTGTAATGCAGGGTACATGAACCACAAAGTTAGTACGCAGCTACAGCAAGTGAATCCAGAGGCAGATGTAGTGTTGGTGCTCCTTGTAAAGGGAATGCAATCTAAAAGCAGGGACATTTTACTGCAGCTGTACAGGAGTTAGGGTTAGGGGTTTGGTGAGAGCACATCTGGAGTATGGTGTCCAGTATCAGGCTCCTTATTGAAGAAAGGACAGGAGCTGCATTGGATGTAGTTCAGAGATAGTTCCCTTGACTGATTCCTGGTATAGAGCGATTGTCTTATGGGCAAAGGTCAAACAGGTTTGGAATCTGATCCCTGGAGTTTAGAAGAATGAGAGGTAATCTCATTGAAATATGACCTGAGAGCATTGACCAGCACGTGGGAATATCATATTGTTGCAATTGCTGAGACATGATTGAAGAAAGATAGGACTGGCAGCTCAATATTCCAAGGTCGAAAAGTCTCAGGTGGGATAGAGGGAATGAAAGAGACGTGGGTGTTTTGCATTATTGATAAAGGAGGCCATCACTGCATTTCTTGGAAGCCTCTTCAAATGAGGCCAACTGGGTAGAGTTAGAAATTCAAAAAGGTCAATCACGTTCTAGGATTATACTACAGGCCTCCCAATAGTCAGTTGGAGAGAGAGGAGCAGATATGTCAGCAAATCACAGAGAGGTGTGAGAGGAATAGAGTTATATTAGTAGGGAATTTCAACTTCTCTACCATGAACAGGCGTTGCCTTTGTGTGAATGGTGGAATTTTTAAAATCTATCCAGGAGAGCTTTATGTGTCACTACATAGATAGTCCCTTGTGATGAAAGATAGGCAGTGCTGGACTCAATCAGAGGCAATGAAGCCGGTCAAATGGCTGAAGAGTCAATGGGTGAGCATTTTGGCGAGAGTGAACACAACTCTGTAAGTTTCATAGTTATGATGGAAAGGAATAAGTTTAGTGCAGAAATTAAATGTATATAAATTGAGGCAAGGCCAATTTCAATGACATAAGACAGGATCTCGCAAACATACACTGGGAGCAGCTACTTGCAGGTCAGTCTACTTTTGGAAAGTAGGAATCTTTTTAATGTGGAACACTGAGAATTCAGGGCCAGCTCAGAAAGAAAGGCAAGGGCAGCAACTCCTGGGATCCTGGGTGTCAAGGGATATGGATAG
This sequence comes from Chiloscyllium punctatum, assembly GCF_047496795.1. Classification (NCBI taxonomy): domain Eukaryota; kingdom Metazoa; phylum Chordata; class Chondrichthyes; order Orectolobiformes; family Hemiscylliidae; genus Chiloscyllium; species Chiloscyllium punctatum. Next base: position 4,448 of record NW_027310081.1, on the reverse strand, counting down.
TTTGAGAAAGAAAAAGAAGGAAGGATGTGTCAGGTACAGAACATCAAAAACAAAGGAGGCCCTTCAGGAGTACAGAAAGTGTGGGGAGGTGCTTAAAAAATAGGAGAGCAAAGAGGAGCCATGAAATATCTTTGGCACCCGGATCCCCTCACTTCAGAATACTTTAAAAAGTGGCACTAGAAAGAATAGATGCACTCATGGTCACCTTTCAGAATTCCAGATTCTGGAGCAGTTTCTATGGATTGCAGGGTGGTTAACATAACCCCACTATTTAAGAAGGAAGACAGAGAGAACATAGTGGTTTTTGTAGACCAGTTAGCTTTACATTATTAGTGGGAGAAATACTGGATTCCATTATAAAAGATGTGCAGCAAATTTTGTTGTAACCTGCACCTTATGAACTAGCACTCTTGACAAACTGGCAAAAGTTATATCCCTCAAATGCCACAAAGTTTAATATATCATTCTGTCCAATTATTATGCATGTATAATTTATTAACTTCAGTCTAAATATACTTGTTGTTCAATTTAATGGCCACATGAAATATCAACAGCTGATTCAATTTCGAGTCAATTTCTCCTCAAACACAGTGACCTGCCGTGATGCCCAGGCAATAAGTTGAGAGTGTGAGTGAGAAGGATATGGGGAGAAAGTGGACTATTCTAGACACAAAGCATCATCATCTAGTGGACTGCCGGGTGTAGCTTGTCAGGCACTGAACAAGAAAGAATGAGCCATTAAGCTGAACAAGAAAGTATGAAATTAAAGATGCCTAAGTTAAGGACATAAGTCACATACTGAGAGTAAAAGGATTTGCCTGGATTCTGGAAAGGTAGGAGCGGTAGCAGTGATGTGGTGACTGACAGATTTGAAAACAGTGGAAGGGTTTGTTGGATTCATCAAATACGAAGTGCCAATTTCCAATTAGAGTGAAAATCATGATGCTAGCCAACTATTCCCATCCCAACTGCTGGTATTATTGGACAACACAGATCTCAGACTGCAACTCAAACAGAAACTGCTAAAGAAATGCAGTTGGTCTGCAGCAGCTATGGAGCATAAGCACACAATGTTGATGATTTAGAAATAGTAATAAGACATCCTGACAAAAATAAATGAAGATAGAATAAAACAAACTGACAGAAAATACAAATTCAAAAGATTTCAAAACACAGCAAACTAAAATTCTTTCTATTCTATTCTTATTGCTTTATAGTACTCAAAAAACAAGGAGAAGCGGCTCATTTCTCTATCGAATCTTTAGATGTAACTGAACTGTATTTTTTTCATTTCATTGCCTTTAAAGTTTGATTGCCTTTTCCATGATTAATACTTCGCTGGCCACAGGTGAAGTGCCAGACTGGAGGATTGTCAATGTGGTTCCTTTTTTCAAGAGGGCAGCAGGGATAGGCCAGGCAATTCCAGACCATTTAATCTGATGTCAGTGTGAGGGCAATTATTAGAAAAAAATCCTGAAGTTCAGTATTAAGCAATACTTGGAGAGGTAGGGATGCCACTATTGATTTGATTGACCAAGGCCCTGCATGGAAGGCTGGTCCAGATGGTCAGAGCCCATGGAATCCAAGGCAAGTCAGCAAATTGGATCCAAATGTGGCTTCCAAATATGAGGCAAAGAGTGTTGGTGGAAGGTTGCCTTTGTGATTGGAAGCTTGTGACCAGTGGTGTGTGACACGGATTGGAGCTGGGACCCTTTCTGGTTGTAATGTACATTAGTGAATTGACTGTGATTGTATAATTAGAAAGCTTTCAGATGCCACATACATTGGTGGTGTTGTTCATATTAATTTGATGTTTGTTATATTGTCACATGTACTCGCGTACAAAAGTATAGGAGGACAGTGAAAAATATGTAATGTCGCCTTGCACAGTGCCATCTTAGGTACAAGGATGGAGGTACAGAATCTTAAGAACAAGGTCGGAAGAAAGAATAAAGTTAAAAGTTACATGTTCCAGATCTTTTTAGTTTTAAGAAGAAAATAAAGAAATAAATCTGGAAGTTCAATCATTACAGTCTTTCTTAAGCACTTAGCTACCATGGGATCATACGTCGAGTCATCACCTCGAGACCGGATGACCATGCTAAGGCCGTGCTGTCCAAGAGACCACCAAATACAGCAAAAGACCACCCTGTGGGCCAAGAGACAACCACACTGGGCCACTGAGAGATCACCACACTAGGCCAAGAGTCCATCACACCAAAGGGATAGTCTAGCACGCCGGGCTGAGAGGCCACCACATCGAACTGACAGGCCACCCATGTCGGACCGACAGTCTGCCTTGTTGAGCTGAGACGCCAAAATGTCAGAGCATCAGACTGCTTCACCGGGCTGGGAGGTCTCCCTGCCAGGCCAGGACACTGCCACACCAAACTGAGAGGCCGCATCAGTGGGGCTCTTTGTTGGCTATGTAGAACAGTTGATCTTCCGTAATTACACTGGCACCACACCCCACCACTTCCTCCGCTACTAACTGCATTGGCTCCACCTCGTGCTCCCGTGAGGAGGTTGAGCAATTCATCAACTTCACCAACACATTCCACCCTGACCTTAAATTTACCTCGACCATCTCTGACACCTCGCTCCCCTTCCTGGATCTCTCCATCTCCATTAGTGACGACCGACTTGACACTGATATTTTTTACAAACCCACCTACTCCCACAGCTACCTGGATTACACCTCTTCCCACCCTATCTCTTGCAAAAATGCCATCCCGTATTGCCAATTTCTCCGCCTCCGCCGTATCTGCTCCCAGAAGGACCAGTTCCACCATAGAACACACCAGATGGCCTCCTTCTTTAGAGACCGAAATTTCCCTTCCCACGTGGTTAAAGATGCCCTCCAACGCATCTCGTCAAAATCCCGCAACTCCGCCCTCAGACCCCACCCCTCCAACCGTAACAAGGGCAGAACGCCCCTGGTGCTCACCTTCCACCCTACAAACCTTCGCATAAACCAAATCATCCGCCGACATTTCCGCCACCTCCAAAAAGACCCCACAACCAGGGATATATTTCGCTCCCCACCCCTTTCCGACTTCCACAAAGACCGTTCCCTCTGTGACTACCTAGTCAGGTCCACACCCGCCTACGTCCCACCCTCCCATCCTGGCACTTTCCCCTGCCACCGCAGGAACTGTAAAACCTGTGCCCACACCTCCTCCCTCACCTCTATCCAAGGCCCTAAAGGAGCCTTCCACATCCATCAAAGTTTTACCTGCGCATCCACTAATATCATTTATTGTATCCGTTGCTCCCGATGTGGTCTCCTCGACATTGGGGAGACTGGGCGCCTCCTAGCAAAGCGCTTTAGGGAACATCTCAGAGACACCTGCACCAATCAACCAAACATTTCAACTCCCCCTCCCACTCTGACGAGGACATGGAGATCCTGGGCCTCCTTCACCGCCACTCCCTCACCACCAGACGCCTGAAGGAAGAACACCTCATCTTCCGCCTCGGAACACTTCAACCCCAGGGCATCAATTATGGACTTCAACAGCTTCCTCATTTCCCCTTCCCCCACCTCATCCTAGTTTCAAACTTCAGCTCAGCACTGTCTCCTTGACTTGTCCGGACTTGTCCGACCTGCCTATCTCCTTTTCCACCTATCCACTCCACCCTCTCCTCCTTGACCTATCACCTTCATCTCCTCCCCCACTCACCCATTGTACTCTATGCTACTCTCTCCCCACCCCCACCCTCTTCTAGCTTATCTCTCCACGCTTCAGGGTCACTGCCTTTATTCCTGATGAAGGGCTTTTGCCCGAAACTTCGATTTCGCTGCTCGTTGGATGCTGCCTGAACTGCTGTGCACTTCCAGCACCACTAATCCAGTATTTGCTTTCCAGCATCTGCAGTCATTGTTTTTACATCGGCACTGGTTAGAGGCCAGGTGTCTGAGGTTGGGAGTTGTGGCTGGGAGAGAAAATAAGAGAGAAAGACAAAAGATAAACACAAAAGAAAAGAAGTAAAGGTGGAAGAAAAAAAAAGAAAAGGAAATAGATGGAGCAGGTGAACTCGGTCTGAAGCGTCCTTCTCTGCTGCCATCTTGGATTACCGGATCTTAGGCTACAGTCTAATATTGGTCAGCTGGTAAATTGGGCAGAGCAATGGCAGGTGGAATTTAATCCTGATAAGTGTGAGGTGATCCAATTTTGGAGGTCTAATAAGGGAAGGATATACACAATGAAAGGCATGTGCCTTGGGTGTCCTTGTGCATGGATCACAGAGAGTGGCCTCCGGGTACAACAAGGAATTAGGAAGGCAAATTGAATTTTGTCCTTCATTGCTAAAGGGATTGCATTTAAAAAGCAGGGAGGTTATGCTGAAGCTGTACAGAGTGCTGGTGAGGCCACACCTGGAGTACTGTATGCAGTTTTGGTCTCCTTACTTGAGAAAGGATGTACTGGCATTAGAGGGTATACAAA